>NC_087301.1:9166120-9406120 GCF_015220805.1 Pogoniulus pusillus
GCCCACCTCATGGCTCTGTACCCACCCCATAGCTCTGTACCCACCCCATGGCTCTGTACCCACCCCATAGCTCTGTACCTACCCCATGGCTCTGCACCCACCCCATAGCTCTGCGCCCACCCCATAGCTCTGTACCCACCCCATAGCTCTGTGCCCACCCCATGGCTCTGTACCCACCCCATGGCTCTGTACCCACCCCATAGCTCTGTACCCACCCCATAGCTCTGTGCCTACCCCATGGCTCTGTACCCACCCCATGGCTCTGTGCCCACCCCATAGCTCTGTACCTGCCCCATGGCTCTGTGCCCACCCCATAGCTCTGTGCCTGCCCCATGGCTCTGTACCCACCCCATGGCTCTGTGCCCACCCCATAGCTCTGTACCTGCCCCATGGCTCCACACCAGCAGCAGCTTTTTCCTCAGCTCCTCAGGTCCTACTGCAGCAGCCTTGCCCCCCCCAGCCTTGTCCCCACCAGCCTTGCTCCCCCCCAGCCAGGGCCTGCTGCTAAAGCTCCTTTCTGCTGGGCCAAGGAGTGAAACTCCTGGGAGCTGAGGGAGGGAGGAGGGAGAGAGCCTGGAGGAGAGAGCAGAGAGCTGAGTGGTGGCACAAAGGTGCTGGCTGCAGGACACCTCAGTGCCAGCTGAAGGGCTGCTCCTAGCAGCCCAAGGGTCCTGGTTCCACAGACTCCCAGAACACACCCAGCTGGCAGAGCCCTCCCAGCTCACCCAGCCCGGCCCTGACCCAGCGCTGCAGGCTCAGCACCAAACCATGGCCCCCAGCACAGGGCCACACACTGCTGGACCCCCCCAAGGATGCTGCCTGCAGCACTGCCCTGGGCAGCCCATTCCAAGGTCTGGGAACCCTTCCAGGGCAGAAATATTTCCTGAGCTCCAGCCTGAGCCTGCTCTGGGGCAGCCTGGAACCATTCCCCCTGCTCCTGTCTCCTGCACCAAAGCTGATCTTGTCCCTAGAAAAGGCTGAGATACTTCACATGGTGGCACTGGGCACCTCCATGAGCCATGGACCTCTAGAGCCCTTTGTGCCCTGTTCCAGCCTCTTTTCACCCTCCTTGGCAGCCCTGAGGGCTGTTTGCTCTCCCTGGTGCTGTCCCCCAAGCTCCCTCCTCCTCACCCTGCCCTCCCAGCTCCCTGGAGACAGCAGGCAGCAGCTCCTCGGGTTACAGCAGATGTAAGCCCAAGGGGCAGCTGCAGAGGGGGCTGCAGCCGCTGCACTCCACCTGCCTGGGCCCAGGCCCCCCGGGAGGCACCGCTGAGCTTAGCTCTGCCCAGAGCCTTCTGCCAGGAGCTGCCAGGACCTGGCTCCGGCTCTGCCCTCTCGCTGCCTTCGGCGCTCGGGGCTGGGAGCTGGAGCTGCCTTGCAGCCCCCCAGGCTCTGCCCTCGCAGGAACCTCCTCTGCAAACAGGCACTCGCAGGTCCTTGCTGCAAGGCACAGAAACTCTTTGCTCTTGTTTTGAAGCCCAGGCCCCTGTGGCACTCCGCAGGGCTGAGCCCTGCCTGCCCGGGGGAGTTGCTCTGCCAGCTCAGCCTGCAGGGATGTTAAGGATAATGAACTCCCAATAACCCCTGGGCGCCTCCGCAGGCTGCAGGACCTCGCAGCAAACAGCCTGGAGCTGATCTGAGAGCAGCTTTAACTCTTCCTAAAAGGGGCAGAAGGGCACAAACCTCTCCACTGCCGCCGATGCTCAGCCCCTTCGTGGTCGAATCCCTAACTGGGGCTTTGGAAGTGATGTGGGAGGGAGCTACCGGCCCCAGGAGCTGCCAGCCCCAGCTCAGTCTGCAGCCAGGACCCTTGGTCTGCCAGGTCTCAGCTGGCACTGAAGTGTCCTGCAGCCAGCACCTTTGTGCCACCGCTGAGCTCTGCTCTCCAGGCTGTCTCCAGAAGCCCTCTCTGGGCTCTCTCCCTCCTCACTCTCAGCTTGGTCTCTTGTCCCCCTGCTGCCCTCCTGATTTTGCCAGCTCTGGCACAACCTCCTTAAGCCCCCCCCCCAGATCTCCTGGGTCCTGCCAGCTGGGCAAGACTCAGCCTGTGCTGTGCCTAAGCAGCTGCTGCCCCTCTCTTGCAGTACATCACCTCCAGCAACAACAACACTCCCATCCAGGGCTTCTACATCTACTACAGGCCCACGGACAGCGACAACGACAGCGACTACAAGAGGGACGTGGTGGAAGGTAGGGCTGGGGGCAGGGCAGCACTGAGCTGTGGTGACACAGGACAGCAGTGAGCTGTCGTGACAGAGGACAGCTCTGAGCCATGGTGGGGCAGGACAGCTCTGAGCCCTGGTGGGACAGGACAGCCCTGAGCCCTGGTGGGGCAGGACAGCTCTGAGCCCTGGTGGGACAGGACAGCTCTGAGCAATAGTGGGACAGGACAGCTCTGAGCAATAGTGGGACAGGACAGCTCTGAGCAATAGTGGGACAGGACAGCTCTGAGCCCTGGTGGGACAGGACAGCTCTGAGCAATAGTGGGACAGGACAGCTCTGAGCCATGGTGGGACAGGACAGCTCTGAGCAATAGTGGGACAGGACAGCTCTGAGCCATGGTGGGACAGGACAGCTCTGAGCAATAGTGGGGCAGGACAGCTCTGTGCAATAGTGGGACAGGACAGCTCTGAGCCATGGTGGGACAGGACAGCTCTGAGCAATAGTGGGACAGGACAGCTCTGAGCCATGGTGGGACAGGACAGCTCTGAGCAATAGTGGCACAGGACAGCTCTGAGCCACGGTGGGACAGGACAGCTCTGAGCCCTGGTGGGGCAGGTCATGGTGGCTGTGCTGCTGTGACATGCAAAGGGCAGTTCTCAGCCTCAGCCTTTCCAACATCTGCCAGCAGAAGCAGGCTCAGCTCCACCACGTCCCAGTTCTGCCCACACAGGAACTCATTTGCTCTCCGTGGCAGCAGGAGCAGTAAATGGGTTGGGCTTGGCCTGTTCTGCTGCAGATCCCTCCTGGAGGTGCATTGGGACTGGTGTAGTGTCAGGAGAAAGCAGCACAGAGCTTGCAGCCAGGGTGGGAGCATCTGCACAGGCAGCCACTTGTGTGCAGACACAGCCATGGGTTGTCTGGTGGGAAAAGCCCTTTGAGGTCCTCTAGCCCAACCCTTCTCTGGCACTGCCAAAGCTGTGGGGCTCAGTTATGGCCCTCAGCACCACAGCTCTGCCTCATGGAAACCCCTCCAGGGATGGGCATTGAACCACCTGCTTGGGCAGCCTGGGGCAGGCTTTGAGAACCCTTTTAGTGAAGTTTCTTCTCATGTCCAACCTAAACCTCCCCTGGGGCAACCTGGGGACATTTCCTCATGTCCTGTTCCCTGGCAGCAGAGCCCAGCCCCAGCTGGCTGCAGGCTCCTGGCAGGGAGCTGCAGAGAGCAATGAGGTCTCCTCTCAGCCTCCTCTGCTCCACGCTCAGCACCCCCAGCTCCCTCAGCTGCCCCTCCCCAGCCCTCTTCTCCAGACCCTTCCCCACCTTTGCTGCCCTTCTCTGGCCCTGCTCCAGCTCCTCAGTGTCCTCCTGGCACTCAGGGCCCACAGCTGAACCCAGCACTCAAGGGGTGGCCTCAGCAGTGCCCAGCCCAGGGGCACAATCCCTGCCCTGCTCCTGCTGCCCACACCACTGCTGAGCCAGGCCAGGCTGCTGCTGCCCTTCTTGCCCACCTGGGCACCCCCTGGCTCCCCTTCAGCTGCTGCCACCCAGCACCCCCAGGGCCTTTCCTGCTGGCCACTTTCCAGCCACTCTGCCCCTGCTTATCCTCTACCAGAGGTTTTCCACTTAATGTGTAATTGCCTTCTCCTTCTCCTTCTCCTTCTCCTTCTCCTTCTCCTTCTCTTTCTGTACCATGCTCCACTAAATCAGCCTTTTCAGGGGCAAACCCATGCAGAGCTCCATCCAGTGGAGGCAGGGCTGGGAGCTTTGATGTGTCTGAAGGTGGCTTTGCTCTAAGTCACTTTGTGTTCCTGTTCTGCTCATCGCTTTTGCTCTTTGTTTCTCCTCTTTGCTCTGGCTCTCTGCTTCTGCTCTGGAGATAGGTAGGTTCAGGCTGGAGGTGAGGAGGAAGTTGTTGAGCAGGAGAGTGGTGAGAGGCTGGAATGGGTTGCCCAGGGAGGTGGTTGAGGCCCCATGGCTGGAGGTGTTTGAGGCCAGGCTGGCTGAGGCTGTGTGCAGCCTGCTCTAGGGTAGGGTGCCCCTGGGCGTGGCAGGGAGGTTGGCACTGCCTGCTCCTTGTGCTCCCTTCCAGCCCTGACTGGTTCTATGGGTCTGTGATTCTCTCTGCTTCTGCTCTCTGCCTCTCTCTGCTCTTTTTCTCTGCTGCTTCTCTCTGCTCCTGCTCTCTGCAGTTGCTCCTTACTCCCCCCCTTCTCTCCTGGCTCAGAATCAATCTGTCTGTTTTCTGACAGGGATCTTACCTCGCCGGGCCCGCAGGAGCTGGGGCAGTGCTGCGATGCCTGCCTGAGCTCAGCTCTTGCCCCGGGCTTTGCTCGGCGTTTCCTGCTGGCTCTGGTCCGGAGCCACCTGAGCCCCGCAGGACGCAGGGGCCTTGGGCTTTGCTTTAGCCTCATAAACGCAGCTCTGGGCAAAATCAGATGTTGTGTAAAGCCCAAACCCCTCAGCTCCCTGCAGCCCACCCTGCTGGGCTGCACTGCCGCCGTGCCAGGCTCCTGCAGCCCGAACGTGCAGGGGAACTGCAGGCTGCTGGCGGCTCTGGAGATGTTTCCCCTCGCTAATGGTGCAGGCAGAGGACAGTTAAAGTGCCTCTGCTGCTGCCAGTCCGGCTAATGGGTTCAAGAGGAAACCTAAAACCTGGAGCAGTAATTACCAAAAGGAATGCTTGGGGGTGGGGGTGCCGGGAACACCGACCTGGAATCTCGGGAAAGGCTGCAGGCAGAGGGCAGAGCCTGCTCAGGCTCCCAGCAGGGCTGGGCTGCCCCTGCCTGGGATGCTCAGTGTGAAGGAGCAGAGCTCAGCCCTTGCTGTCTGTTCCCTCCTGAAGCAAATGGGGTCCTGCTGGCTGCCTCCAGTGAGGAGTGAGCTCAGACCATGCCAGGTGTCTCTTCATTAAGAGGGATGGGACCCTCCTGAGCACCTCCAGATTGGCTTTTTCCAGCCCCGAGCCTAGGTTTAGGTCTTGGGGAGGCTGGGAGAGTGTCCAGGTGCCAGCCCCGCCGAGCCTCAGCTGTGTAGCACTCAGGAGGTGGTGTGGCAGCCCCCGAGGAGCAGGGGGCAGCTGGGGGGGGTTTCTGCAGCAGGGAGCTCAAACAGTTAATGAAACTGCTGCGGAGAAGCAGGAGCAGCGGCCCCGGGGGGCTGTTTACGGGAATTTGTCACAGGGCTGTGAAAGTACAAAGCAGAGCTGATTTATACCCCGGGGCTGGGTGCTGCGGGGGGGTCTGCTGGAGTGCTGGCCCCCGGCCAGGCGGCACGAACCCGCCCCGGCACAGCAGGCTGGGGGCGCAGCCCTGAGGGGCAGCCTCCTCCTGCTTGGTGCTCCGCAGAGCCCAGGGTGGAGGGTTGGCAGCTTTGATGGGGCTGGGTGAGGCAGCTGAGTGCCCCCTGGGCTGGCCCATACCTGGCACGTCCATGGGCTTGCAGGCAGGGAGAGGGTCCTGGCACCGGGAGGGCTTTCCCTCTCCCGAGGGTACTTTGCCTCTGTCCCACTCTGCCCTTGCTATTTCCCCTGCTCATTGTAAGCCCTTCAAGTACCTGAGCACTTCCCTGAGTGCTGCCATCGGCTCTGGGCCCTGAGTGCCAGAAGGACACTGAGGAGCTGGAGCAGGGCCAGAGAAGCGCAGCAAAGGTGGGGAAGGGTCTGGAGAAGAGGGCTGGGGAGGGGCAGCTGAGGGAGCTGGGGGTGCTGAGCGTGGAGCAGAGGAGGCTGAGAGGAGACCTCATTGCTCTCTGCAGCTCCCTGCCAGGAGCCTGCAGCCAGCTGGGGCTGGGCTCTGCTGCCAAGGAACAAGGGACAGGAGGAGAGGAAATGGCCTCAGGCTGCCCCAGGGGAGGTTCAGGTTGGACGAGGAGAAACTTCTGTTGAAAGGGTTCTGAAGCCCTGGCCCAGGCTGCCCACAGAGGTGGTTGAGTGCCCACCCCTGAGGGGCTCCCCAGAGGCAGAGCTGTGGTGCTGAGGGCCGTGGCTGAGGCCCAGCCTTGGCAGAGCCAGAGAAGGGTTGGGCTGGAGGATCTTGAAGGTCTTTTCCAACCCAAACTGATTCTGTGATGCATCCTCCAGAGCCCACCCTGGAGCCCTCCCTGCAGCAGGCTGATGGCCACAGCACAGAGCTGCTGCTGGGGCCTGGGTGCAGTGACCTCTGCCTTCTGCAGAGCTTTACACACCAGTGGACAATACTGAACTCTGCTCTGCACCCTCCCAGGCTCGTCTGAGAACCTGTTCTGCATGGGGCTTAGGGCTCAGAGGAGTCCTTAAGTGGTCAGTGAAGGCTTTGGCGCCGCATCTGGGAGCAGTGCTGAGGCCCCCAGGCGCCTGGCTCTGGCTGCTGGGAGGGAGGTGCAGTGGATTGGTTTTCTCCTCCCCAGGCACCAAGCAGTGGCACCTGATCAGCCACCTGCAGCCAGAAACCTCCTACGACATCAAAATGCAGTGCTACAACGAGGGGGGCGAGAGCGAGTACAGCAACGTCATGATCTGCGAGACCAAAGGTGGGCCTGGGGCACACAGCCCCCAGCTGGGGGCTGCAGCCATCGCTGGTGTTCGGGCTGGGACACAGGACACCCCCTCCCTGCTGGGTCTGGGGCAGGAAACACCCTCGGTGCTGAGTCAGGGCAGGAAACATCTTTGTGTTGGGTCTGGGGCAGGGAACATCCTTGGTGCTGAGACAGGGCAGGAAACATCTTTGTGTTGGGTCTGGGGCAGGAAACACCCTCGGTGCTGAGACAGGGCAGGAAACATCTTTGTGTTGGGTCTGGGGCAGGGAACATCCTTGGTGCTGAGGTTGGGGCACAAAACATCCCCTCCCTGCTGGGTCTGGGGCACAGAGCCTCCAGCCTGATGGGTGTGGGGCACAAAGCATCCCCTCCCTGCTGGGTCTGGGGCACAGAGCCTCCAGCCTGATGGGTGTGGGGCACAAAGCATCCCCTCCCTGCTGGGTCTGGGGCAGGAAACATCTCTCCCTGTGGAGTTTGGGGCAGAGCATCAATCCTGATAAATCTGGGGGACCAAACATCCTCTCCCTGTTGAGCTTGGGGTACAAAACATCCTTGGTGCTGAGTTTGGGGCAGAAAACAGCCCCAGTGTTGGGCTTGAGGCAGAGAACAGCCTTCCTGTTGAGTCTGGGGTATGAAACATCCTCTCCCTGTTGAGTTTTGGGGCATGAAATGTCCTTTACCCATTGAGTTTGGGGCACAAAAGGTCCTCCCTGTGGAGTTTGGGGCACCAAACATCCTCAGTGATGAGTTTTAGGCACCAGACACCCTCTCCCTGCTGAGTTTTGGGCACCAAACATCCTCTCCCTGCAGAGTTTGGGGCACAAAACATCCTCAGTGATAAGTTTTGGGCACCAGACACCCTCTCCCTGCAGAGTTTTGGGCACCAGTCACCCTCTCCTGCTGCGTTTGTGGCACCAAACATCCTCTCCCTGCAGAGTTTTGGGCACCAGACACCCTCTCCTGCTAAGTTTTGGGCACCAAACATCCTCTCCCTGCAGAGTTTTGGGCACCAGACACCCTCTCCTGCTAAGTTTTGGGCACCAAACATCCTCTCCCTGCAGAGTTTTGGGCACCAGTCACCCTCTCCTGCTGCGTTTGTGGCACCAAACATCCTCTCCCTGCAGAGTTTTGGGCACCAGTCACCCTCTCCTGCTGAGTTGGTGGCACCGAACCTGCTCGGTGCTGCGCTCAGGGCGCCGAGGCTGCCCGGTGCGGGCTCAGGGCAGCAAACATTCCCCTGCTGAGCTTTCCCTCGCAGCCGCAGGAGAGGGATTCTCTGGAATGTTTCAGGGGTTGTTTTGTCTCCCGGAGCTGGGATTGTTTGGAGCAGATGGAAGCTGATCCCTGCGCTCCCCAGCAAGGCTCCGGGGGGGCCCTGCAGATCGCCGCGGCCCCGCAGGGAGCTTCGCTGCCTTGGCTGGAGGTTTTCTTTCCCCTCCCGGCTCTGCTGATAGCTTCTCCCCAGGGGCAGCCTTGGTGCCGGAGCTGCCAGCGCAGAGCCCTGTGCCCGCTTGTGCCCTGGGGGCTCGGGGGGGGCTTGTCCGAGTGCAGAGCTTGGCTGGGGGGATGCTGCCTGCCTGCCCCCGACCCCTCCTGCCTCTGGCTCCGGCTGGGAGCGCTGCTCTGCAAGTGGCAGCCAGGCTGCCCTGCAAGGCATTCCTGGCTCCTTCCACCCCTGGGCACAGGGAAAGCTTTGAGGGGAAAACTCAGACAGAAAACTTCAAGTGCAGGGCTCTGGGAAAGTGCTTTTGAGAGGAGAAAAAGCCCTGGAAGCGTCACAGGGTTTGGAGGAAGGGCTGGGGGCTGCAGGGTTGGGACCCCTGCTCAGCCCTCCCTGGACCAGATGGCATCTGACACTGGTGGCATTTCATGGAGGTGAGCCAGAGTGTGCCCAGGTGGCACCAGCAGCCTGGCTGGGAGCAGCAATAGTGTGGGCAGCAGGAGCAGGGCAGGGACTGTGCCCCTGGACTGGGGATGGGAGCAGGGAGCTGCAGAGAGCAATGAGGTCTCCTCTCAGCCTCCTCTGCTCCACGCTCAGCACCCCCAGCTCCCTCAGCTGCCCCTCCCCAGCCCTCTTCTCCAGACCCTTCCCCACCTTTGCTGCCCTTCTCTGGCCCTGCTCCAGCTCCTCAGTGTCCTCCTGGCACTCAGGGCCCACAGCTGAACCCAGCACTCAAGGGGTGGCCTCAGCAGTGCCCAGCCCAGGGGCACAATCCCTGCCCTGCTCCTGCTGCCCACACCACTGCTGAGCCAGGCCAGGCTGCTGCTGCCCTTCTTGCCACCTGGGCACCCCCTGGCTCCCCTTCAGCTGCTGCCACCCAGCACCCCCAGGGCCTTTCCTGCTGGGCACTTTCCAGCCACTCTGCCCCAGCCTGGAGCCCTCCTGGGGCTGCTGTGCCCCAAGGGCAGGACCCAGCCCTGGGCCTTGCTGAACCTCATCCCATTGCCCTTGGCCCATCCCTGCAGCCTGGCCTGGTCCCTCTGCAGAGCCTCCAACCCTGCAGCAGAGCACAGCCACCCAGCTTGGTGCCATCTGCACACTGCCTGGGGGAGCCTCAGTGCCCTCAGCCAGAGCATTGCTGAAGAGATTAGAGAGACCTGGCCCAGCACTGAGCCCTGGGGAGCACCACCTGTGGTTGGCACCCACTGGAGCTGCCTCCACTGGCACCACTCTCTGGGCTGCCCATCAGAGGATCTTCCCCCAGGGAAGCCAGCCCTGAGCAGCAGTTGAGACCTTTGGGTCCTGGTAGGCTCAAGGAATGGAAGGGACCTGCAAAGCTCCCCCAGCCCAACCCCTGCAGCCAGCAGCGACCTCTGCCCTGGAGCAGGTTGCCCACAGCCCAGAACCTGCTCCTGCCCCTGCTCACAGCCAACCTCCTCCTTGCCTCTGCTCCCCCTGCAGTCAAACGCTCGCCGGGGGCCTCCGAGTACCCCTCCAAGGAGCTCAGCACTCCCCCGAGCGCCCCCGAGCGGCCGGGGGGCGGCGGCGCAGGCGGTGCCCGCAGCGGGGACATGCTCTACCTGATCGTGGGCTGCGTGCTGGGCGTCATGGTCCTCATCCTCATCGCCTTCATCGCCATGTGCCTGTGGAGGAGCCGCCAGCAGGGCGCCACGCACAGTGAGTCGGCCTGGGCTGGCTGGGCACTGCCCTGCCAGGGGTGCAGGAGGGGACCTCAGAGCTCACCCAGCCCCAGCCCCCTGCCATGGGCAGGGCAACTCCCACTGGAACAGGTTGCCCAAAGCCTCATCCAGCCTGGTCCTGGACACCTCTGGGCACTGCTGCCTCATGCTCAGTCACTGCTGACCAACACCCCCAGGGCCCTCTCCAGGTTGCAGCTTTCTAACCACACATGCCCAGGGCCAGAGCTCCCTGTGGGGCTGTGACCCCCTCCCCGTTTCCATGCCAAGCACTTGGGCATTGCAGAGAGTTTAGGAGAGCTGTAGACAGAGGGAGAAGTTTCTTCTGCCCCCGGGAGATGCTCATCTGCCTCCTCCTTCCACAGAGTACGACCCTCCTGGCTACCTCTGCCAAGGGGCAGAGCTGAGCGGGCAGCTGATGGAGTACAGCAGCCTGCCTGGCACCAGCCTGGTCAATGGCAGCATCCACAGCAGCTTCCTCACCAACGGAGCCCTCAGCAACGGCTGCCCACATGCCCACCACAAGGCTGGCAGCGGAGTGAACGGGCTGGGGAACGGAGCTGGGCTGTACCCTGGGCACAGCAGCTCCCTGCCCAGCACACACCTGGACTACGAACACCCCCAGCAGCTGGTGAAGGTAAGCTGAGCACAGCAGCACTGCTCTCGGTGGGGAGGCACCTTCCAAAGCCACCCAGCACAGCCCCCTGCGGCCCCCAGGGACACCCCCAGCCAGGGCAGGCTGCTCACAGCCCCACACACCCTGCCCTGCAGTGCTGCCAGCCAGGGGCAGCTCCCAGCTCTCTGGGCAGCCTGGCACAGGCTCTCCACACCCTCAGTGCCAAACACTTCTCCCTTCTCTCCACTCTCAAGCTCCCTCTTGCACTTCCAACCCCTCCCCCCTTGGCCTGGCCCAACAGCTCCTGCTCCACACTCTGTGCCCAGCTTGCTTCAAGCCCTGCAAGGCCACCAGAAGGGCTCCCTGGAGCCTTCCCTGCTGCAGGCTGCCCGAGGCCACCTCTGCCAGCCTGGGCTGCCAGCAGAGCCCTGCCAGCCCTGCTGTGGCCTCCTCTGGCCCTGCTGCAGCAGGTCCCTGTCTGTGCTGTGCTGAGGGCTCCAGAGCTGCCCCAGCACTGCAGGGGGGTCTCAGCAGGCACAGCAGAGGGGCAGAATCCCCTCCCTGCCCCTGCTGCCCACCCTGCTGGGGACCAGCCCAGGGCAGGCTGGGGCTGGGCTGGCAGCGCTCGGTGCTGGCTCCTGTCCAGCTCTGCACCCCCAGCACCCCCAAGTCCTTCTCCCCAGGGCTGCTCTCAGCCCTTCAGCCCCAGCCTGGGCTGCCACTGGAGGTTGTCCTGAGCAGCTGCAGGACCTGGGCCTTGCCCTTGTGACCCCCAGCAGGTTCACACAGCTGCACGTCTGCAGCTTGTCCAGGTCCCCCTGGATGGATCCCATCTCTGGGCTGTGTCTGCCTCACCACACAAGTTGGTGCCACCTGCAGAGGTGCTGAGGGTCCCCAGTCCCTCTGTCTGTGTTGCTGCTGAAGATGTTACCCAGCACTGGTCCCAGCACAGATCCCTGAGGGACACCTCAAGGCACTGAGATTTATCCAGAGGCTGCAGGAGCCAAGTGGGGGAAATGTCCTCTGATAGGAGCCAGTTCCTCTGAATTCCTCATCCCAGAGGAAGCAACTGGGCTGATATTCCTGCTGCAAACATCAGGGTTTCGTGGGAGGGTATCGGGTGACAGCAGGAATTCCACTTACTCTGGGAAATCTGCCTCCAGCCTCCTCCTCCCGGCAGCCTGGAGGCGCTGGGAAGGCGTCAGCGCCGGGCTGGGCTGCTCCAGCTCCCTCCAGATGGGATTGCTCAATCCTCGGCTTGAGGAGATTTAATTAGAGCTGCTCATTGCCCACATTTCCCCCCCACCTGTTTCAGATCTGTGGCTCCCAGGCAGTGCCCTCGCTGGGGCAGGGCAGCAGGGAGCTGGAGGCTGCAGGCTCCCGGGCGGCAGCAGTGCCCTTGGCTGCCCTTGGCCCTGGGCTGTGGTCCTGGGGCAGGCTCGGTGCAGCTTTCCTTGGGTTTGGGGGGGGTAAAATCAAGCCCAGAATTCGCAGCCAGCTGAATTTGGTGGTGCTGTGCAAACAAAGCCCCCCCGAGCCCCCGCGCCCCGGCCCGTGGTTGGCTGCCCCTGCTGCCTGTTTCCAGGGCAGAAGAATGATCTCATTATTGTCTCTGCAAACAGATGGCTCCATTCAGGCTCGCTCCGAGACTCCAAACTTTGAGCCTTGCCCAGGAAAACTGAAAGAGGGGGAAGGAAAAAAAGCAAAGGTTCAGAAGTCTGAGCAGAGCCAAGGCAGAGCCGCCCGGGAGGGGGAGAGAGCCCAGCCCCGGGGCCGTTGTTTGTGTTTGTAATTGGAGGCTGCAGAGCTGCAGCGAACAACAAATTAGCACTTGCACAGTAGCTGCCACTTCGGTTTGACTCCAGCTTGCAGGGCCACAGCTGCTGGTTCCTCACCTTCCCCTCTGCAGCTCCTGCGGGGGGGCTTGGAGCCAGCTGGGGGCTGAGCTCCTCTCACCTGCAGCAAGAGTCAGGATGAGAGGGGAAAAAAGGCTTTAAGTTGCACCAGGTTCAGGCTGGAGAAGAGGAACAATTTCCTCCCAGCAGGGATGCTCAGGCACTAAGCCGTCTGGGAAACGAAGGAGAAACTCTCCCAGAGCAGAAGCAGGGATCTGGAGAAGCTGCTGAGATGATGGCATCACAGAACAGTCTGCAGTGATCCTGCAGGGCCAAGGGCTGGGTCCTGCACCTGGGGCACAGCAGCCCCAGGAGGGCTCCAGGCTGGGGCAGAGTGGCTGGAAAGTGGCCAGCAGGAAAGGCCCTGGGGGTGCTGGGTGGCAGCAGCTGAAGGGGAGCCAGGGGGTGCCCAGGTGGGCAGCAGCAGCCTGGCCTGGCTCAGCAGTGCTGGTGGTGGAGTCTCCATCCCTGGAGGTGTTCCACAGCCCCATGGACGTGGTGCTGAGGGCAGTGTCTCTCAGCAGCAGTGCTGGGGGGGAGCTCAGGGTGGGCTGGAGGTGAGCATCTCAAAGGTCTCTTCCACCCAGCCTCAGCAGTTCTGTGATTGTCTCTTTGCTCTGCTCATCTACCACAAAAACTCCCTCCTGGGTTGCTTTCCAGAGCAGCCAACTCCACACCGAGGTTAGTTTGGGCTTTTCTGCACCTGTGGGTAACAAACTCTCCTCAAGTGCCCACCCAGCTTTGCAGGGCCTCAGAAAGGGAATCTCAGAATGGGTTGGGCTGGAAGAGACCTTAAAGCTCATCCAGCCCAAGCCCCTCTGCCATGGGCAGGGACTCCTCCCACCAGCACAGGTGGCTCAAGGCCTCGTCCAGCCTGGTCCTGAGCACCTCCAGGGAGGTTGTGGAGCACAGAGGCACAGAATGGGAGCTGTGCTCCACAGCCTCCCTGGGCAACCTGTGCCAGACTCTCCCCACCCTCACTCTCAGCAATCTCTTCCTCCTCTCCACTCTCCCTCTCCCCTCTCCCAGCTCAAATCCATTCTCCCTCCTCCAGGCACTCCCAGCCCTTGTCCAAAGTCCCTCCCCAGCTCTCCTGCAGCCCCTTCAGCACTGTCAGGCTGCTCAAAGTTCTCCCTGGAGCCTTCTCTTCTCCAGGCTGGGCAGCCCCAGCTCCCTCAGCCTGTCCTAACAGGAGGAGGTCTTGAAGGCTCCCCCATGAGAAGCTGGGGGTCACAGGGGTGCTTTGTCCCTCCTGTGCTCCTGTTCTGGGGGTCTCTGGGGTGGCAGCAGCACTCCTGGTGCGGGGAGCTCCTCCGTGCCTCCAGCTGGGACACTCAGTGCCACTCTCTCACTGCAGAGGGGTCTGGCTGGAGTTTGTTCCCTGCCTCCAGCTGGCAGGGCTGGGTTCGTGGTTCGATGTGATGCTCTGACAGGTCTCTTCCTGCCAAAATGATGCAGTTGTAGAAGGTGTGAGTCACAAAACTGGGACTGGCACTGGGCTGAGGCAGAGCAGAGGACAGGATGTGCTCATCCCGCGTGGGGCTCTTCAGTGTTTCACTGCTTGGGCTGAAGAAGAGAGCCAGGAGCTGGCCAGGATGGCAGTCAAGGCTAATGAGGCACTTCCTCAGAGCTCCCCAGGGCCTTGAGCAGCCTGGAACATGGAGGATAAGCCATTGGGATGAGTCCTGACCCTGGGGCACAACAACCCCAGGAGGGCCCCAGGCTGGGGCAGAGTGGCTGGAAAGTGGCCAGCAGGAAAGGCCCTGGGGGTGCTGGGTGGCAGCAGCTGAAGGGGAGCCAGGGGGTGCCCAGGTGGGCAAGAAGGGCAGCAGCAGCCTGGCCTGGCTCAGCAGTGGTGTGGGCAGCAGGAGCAGGGCAGGGATTGTGCCCCTGGGCTGGGCACTGCTGAGGCCACCCCTTGAGTGCTGGGTTCAGCTGTGGGCCCTGAGTGCCAGGAGGACACTGAGGAGCTGGAGCAGGGCCAGAGAAGGGCAGCAAAGGTGGGGAAGGGTCTGGAGAAGAGGGCTGGGGAGGGGCAGCTGAGGGAGCTGGGGGTGCTGAGCGTGGAGCAAAGGAGGCTGAGAGGAGACCTCATTGCTCTCTGCAGCTCCCTGCCAGGAGCCTGCAGCCAGCTGGGGCTGGGCTCTGCTGCCAGGGAACAGGACAAGAGGAAATGTCCCCAGGTTGCCCCAGGGGAGGTTTAGGTTGGACATGAGAAGAAAATTGTCACCTGAAAGGGTTCTCAAAGCCTGTCCCAGGCTGCCCAGGGAGGTGGTTCAATGCCCATCCCTGGAGGTGTGTCAGAATGGTGCTGGGGGCCAGGGCTGAGCCTCAGTCTTGGCAGAGCCAGAGAAGGGCTGGGCTGGAGGATCTCGAAGCTCGCTCCAAACCGAAGTGATTCTGTGGCTCTAAAGCTCCTCTGCTCCAGCCCTGCCCAGCCCAGGGACACCCTCCCATGGCTCTCCTGAGCCTTCCCAGAGCAGCCCTGCCCAGTGAGGCAGGTGTTAATCTGGGCACCTCTCCTGGCTCCTAAGGGCTGCTGCAGCCAAAACCAACAGCACCAAATCTCTCTGCCCCCGAGGCAGGGCTGGCCTCGGGCTCAGCCCATCTGTGCTAACAGCCAGAGCCTGGCACCGGGGCTGGCAGGAGCTTCCTAATGACAGCAATCAGAGCGAGGTGGGACCGGTGACATCAGCGCCCTGGGAGCAGCAGCTCGGCCCGGGGCTGCCACCAGCCCCACAGCACAGCCACAGCCTGCCTGGGCAGCCAGCCCCAGGCTGAGAGCAGGCAGTGACCCACAGGGGCTGAGCTGCAGGCGCTGGCACAGCCCAGCTGGGCACTGCTCCATGGCTCAGTGCTGTCCTGCACGGCCTGGGCACAGCCTGGGCATGAGCCAGGGGCTGGAGGGTGACAAGGAGGAGTGTGTTCAGTGAGCCCTGGGCAGGCTGCAGAGCTGGGGCAGAGCAACCTGAGGGAGGCCAAGCAGGGCAAGGGCAGGTCCTGGTCCTGGGCAGGAACAACCTCCTGCAGCAGCACAGCTGAGGGGGAGCTGCTGGGAAGCAGCTGCAAGGAGCAGGAGCTGGCAGTGCTGGGGGGCACAAGTGGGCAGGAGGCAGCAGTGTGGGCTGGGGGCCAAGGAGGCCAAAGGTGTGGTGGGGGGCATGGAGCAGAGTGTGGGCAGCAGGGCAAGGGAGGTTGTGCTGCCCTGTGCTGTGCCCTGCTGAGGCCACGTGTGCAGTGCTGGGCCCAGCTGTGTGGTGCCCAGGGGCAGAGGCAGGGCAGTGGTGCAGAGAGTGCCGTGGGGGCTGGGAAGCTGCTGAGGGGCCTGGAGCAGCTGTGTGAGGAGCAAAGGCTGAGAGCCCTGGGGCTGAGAGGCTGCAGGAGAGCAGCCCCAGAGGGCATCTGCTGAGTGCTCAGCAGCAAGAGCTGAAGGAGCTGTGGGGGGCAGGAGCCTGGGGCCAGGCTCTTGGCAGTGGTGGGCAGTGGCAGGCCAAGGGGCAAGGGGCAGAGAGTGGCAGGCAGGAGGCTGCCTGTGGAGAGGAGGAGAAAGTTGTTTGTGGTGAGGGTGCTGGAGCCTGGAGCAGGCTGCCCAGAGAGGCTGTGGAGTGTCCTTGTGTGAAGAGCTTCCAACCCCCCTGGCACTGTGCTGCTGGGCAGGCTGCTGGGGGTGCCCTGAAGTGGATGGTCCCCAGAGGTCCCTTCCCACCCAGCCGTGCCAAGGCTCCATGCTTTCACCCTGATCAGTCTCTCTCCTGCAGGGGGGTGGTCTGTACACGGCCGTGCCGCAGGCTGAGCCCTCGGAGTGCATCAACTGCAGGAACTGCCACAACAACAACAGGTGAGGGCAGGGCTGGGGCTGGGGCTGGAGGTGAGGCTGGGGCTGGGGCTGCCAGAGCAGAGTCCTACCCCTGCACGCAGGGCAGCTCGGTGCGGTGGCTTGGAGGAGTGATTGGCTGTGGGATGGAGTGAAAGGGGTGAGGGATGACGGAGGGGGTGGGCAGGGAGCTCTGGGATCATCCTGAGCCCTCCTGCTGAGCACTGCTGTGTGAGTGGAGCAGCAGAGACCCCAGCGTGGGGGTGTGCAGGGAGCTCTGTGTGACCCAGTGCAGGCCTGCCCTGGCCAGGCTGCCTCAGGCTCTGCTTCTTGCAGTGGCTGCAGTTAGGCTCCCGGAGCCCTTCAGGGCATTGCTCACTGCTCCCCTGGGCTCTCTCTCCTGGAAGTCCTCAGCTGCCTTCGGGGCTACATCTGGAGGAGCTGAGTTTCAGTCCAGCTGTGGTGGAGGGCAGGGAACATCATCATGGTTGACTTCTCTCAGTCTAACACAGAATAGGCTCCAAGTGCCTCCTGCCCCCCCTGCCGTGTGCTGCAGCCTGCTCCTGGGCAGCTCTTGTGCCACACTGCTCCCAGGGCAGAGCTGCAGCTTCCTCAGGGCCTCATGCTCTGGGTTTGGGGTGGGCTCTGTGGGAGCAGCCATCAAGATGCCCAAGCCTGGGCACCACTTGGAACGTGCTGTGTGTTTCATCCTGTGACCCAGAGCTTGCTTCCCATCTCCCAGATGTTTTCCTCTTTGATTGCTCTCCTTGCCCTCAGAAAGCAGGGAGAAGGTCTTCTGCCTCCCAGCTGGGCCTTCAGCAGGGTCCCAGCTCTGGGTTTTCACATCCCTGTTCTATATTTGACTGCTTGATGGAGAAACAAATTGTCCTCAGCAGCTGCCTGGCCCCAGAGGGGACCTCTGAGCTCCCTCTGGCAGGGCTGCGTGGGAGAGGAGCGGGGAGCAGAGGGACCTGCTGGGAGTTACCCCGGGCTGGGGGAGGAGCCCTGGTGGGTCACTGGTGGGTCACTGGTGGGTCACTGGTGGGTCTCTGGTGGGTCACTGGTGGGTCTCTGGTGGGTCAGTGCAGGAGGCAGTGGCAATTGGGAGCTGGAGTCTTTCCCTGACTTTGTTTCACCCTCTTGGGCTGGAGGTGACGTGGAGAGGGACTGAGCCTTGTGCCATCCTCAGTTATCAGCCATGGAATGGTTTGGGTGGGAAAAGACCCCCAAAGCTCACCCAGCACAGCCCCCTGCAGCCCCCAGGGACACCCCCAGCCAGAGCAGGCTGCTCACAGCCCCACACACCCTGCCCTGCAGTGCTGCCAGCCAGGGGCAGCTCCCAGCTCTCTGGGCAGCCTGGCACAGGCTCTCCACACCCTCAGTGCCAAACACTTCTCCCTTCTCTCCACTCTCAAGCTCCCTCTTGCACTTCCAACCCCTCCCCCCTTGGCCTGGCCCAACAGCTCCTGCTCCACACTCTGTGCCCAGCTTGCTTCAAGCCCTGCAAGGCCACCAGAAGGGCTCCCTGGAGCCTTCCCTGCTGCAGGCTGCCCGAGGCCACCTCTGCCAGCCTGGGCTGCCAGCAGAGCCCTGCCAGCCCTGCTGTGGCCTCCTCTGGCCCTGCTGCAGCAGGTCCCTGTCTGTGCTGTGCTGAGGGCTCCAGAGCTGCCCCAGCACTGCAGGGGGGGTCTCAGCAGGCACAGCAGAGGGGCAGAATCCCCTCCCTGCCCCTGTGCCCACCCTGCTGGGGACCAGCCCAGGGCAGGCTGGGGCTGGGCTGGCAGCGCTCGGTGCTGGCTCCTGTCCAGCTCTGCACCCCCAGCACCCCCAAGTCCTTCTCCCCAGGGCTGCTCTCAGCCCTTCAGCCCCAGCCTGGGCTGCCACTGGAGGTTGTCCTGAGCCAGCTGCCAGCCCTTGCCCGTGGCCTTGCTTAGGTTTAAGCCCCAGATTCCCACATGCCCACCCAAGGCCTGCAGCTGATGCTGCCCTGGGCCGAGTTCTGTGCTGGGCTGAGTGGTGCCCACCTGCTGCAGGTGCCAGTCCCTGGCTGCTCTCCATAGCAGCCACCCCAGTGCAGGTTGTGTTGTCACAGCAGTGAGATGCCTCAGTCCTGGCTCTAAAGCAGCCCTTGATGCTCTGATGGCTGCTCTTGGAGGTTTGCCAGGGGCAGGAGCTGCTGGCAGGGGGATGTGGTCCCCTGGCCAGAGCCCATGGGACAAGGTGGGTTAGGACTTAGAGCTGCTGAGTTTGTCCTTCTGGAGCCTTTGGCACTAATCCCTCTGGAGCCCTGCTGGCTGCAGAGGAGCTCTGTGGCTTCTCCTGGCAGATCAGCTTGGACACAGGCTGCAAACCAAGCAGTGCTGATCCTTTTCCCAGCCTTTTCCACCCAAATCCTGCAGGGGGGAACTCGCCAGGTCAGCTCTGGCTTGGTGGGGGTGCCAGGCTGGTTTCAGGTGGCTGCTCCTGCCCAAAGTGCTCTGCAGGGTGGCTGCTTCCCATGCCAGCATGGTCATTCCAGCTTCAAAAGCTGGGCTCTGGCTGAGCACAGCCAACCACACAAAGAGCTGCTCCCTCCTGGGGGAAGGCTTTGAAAGACCTCCCCCCAAAAACCCATGCAAAGCTGAACTCCTCTGAGGAGCTGACACCAAACCAATGCTGAACACAGGAGCAGAGCAAGCTCCTGCCAGGGCTGTTTGGAGAGCAGCTCTGTGCTGGGCACAGGTGAACCTCAGGAGGTGCAACAAGAGCAAGGGCAGAGTCCTGCAGCTGGGCTGGAGCAGTCCTCACTGCCAGTACAGGCTGAGGGAGGAGGTGAAAGAAGCAGCCCTGAGGGAAAGGGCTTGGGAATGCTGGTGGGGAGGGGCTGGGCAGGAGCCAGCAGTGGGCAGTGGCAGCAGAGAAGGCCAAGGGCAGCCTGGGCTGCACCCACAGCAGCGTGGGCAGAGCTGCAGAGAGGAGCTCCTGCCCCTCTGCTCTGCTCTGCTCTGGGCAGAGCTCAGCTGCAGGGCTGGGGCCAGCCATGGGCACCTCAGCACCAGAAGGACATGGACCTGCTGCAGAGGCTCCAGAGGAGGCCACAGAGGTGATGAGAGGCTGGAGCAGCTCTGCTGTGGGCACAGGCTGGGGGAGCTGAGGCTGTGCAGCCTGGAGAGGAGAAGGCTGCAGGCAGAGCTCAGAGCTGCTGCCAGCCCTGCAGGGGCTCCAAGCAGGCTGCAGAGGGACTGTGGCCAAAGGGCTGCAGGGACAGCACCAGGGGCAATGGTTTGGGAGCAGAGCAGAGCAGATTGAGGTTGGATGTGAGGAACAAGCTCTGCAGCAGGAGGCTGCTGGAAGCCTGCAACAGGTTGCCCAGGGAGGTGGTTGAGGCCCCAGGCCTGGAGATGTCCCAGGTGAGGCTGGGCAGGGCTGTGGGCAGCCTGCTCTGGTGGAGCTGTCCCTGCTGGCTGCAGGGGGGGGGCTGGGGGTGCTGTGAGGTCCCTCCCAGCCCATTCTGTGATCCCTGTGACTCTGCAGTGACTTTGTGGTGTTTGGGTGCTGGAGGTGCCAGCCCCAGGGCAGCTGTGGCAGCCCAGGCACAAGTGGGGAGCCCAGGTGGGAAATGAAGCTCAGGACTGCTCCTGGGGTCACCCTGCCGCTGCTTGGGGGGGGTCCCCCTGGTCCTGTGTCTTGGCTTTGTGACTTGGCAGAGGGAGAGCTTCCCCCAGCAGCTGCTCTGGTTTGTGGATGGTTTGATGCCTTCTGAGTTCCTCCTGAGCTGAGGCCTCCAGGAGGAGCTCCAGAGGAGCTGCAGGAGAAGGCTCTCAAGGGTCTGGCTGCAACCACCACAGCCTCTTTCATGCAGTAGAAGTGGCCCAGGGCACCTGGGCAGGACCTTGCTGAGCTCCACCTTGCCCAGTTTTAAATCCAAGTGTTTGGTGCTGAGGATTCAGCTGCTGGAGAGGAATCAGCAGGGCTCAGGCTGGAAGGGAGCTCAAAGCTCATCTCCTCCAAGCCCCTGCCATGGGCCCAGACAGCTCTCAGCTGGACTCAGCTGCTCAAGGCCTTCAGCACCCCCAGGCAGGAGGCAGCCACAGCCTCCCTGGGCAGGCTCTCAGCACCCTCCTACTGCAGAGCTTCTGCCTCAGCTCCACTCTCAGCCTGCTCTGCCTCAGCTCCAAACCATTCCCCTTGGCCTGGCTCTGGCACCCTCAGCAGAAGTCTCTCTGCAGCCTTCCTGCAGGCTCCCTTCAGGCTCTGGCAGCAGCTCTGAGGTGCCCCTGGAGCCTCTCTGCAGGCTGCACCCCCCCAGCTCCCTCAGCCTGTGCTCACAGCAGAGCTGCTCCAGCCCTGGCAGCATCCTGGTGGCCTCCTCTGGCCTCTCTCCAGCAGCTCTGAGTCCTTCTCCTGCTGGGGCCAGCAGAGCTGGAGGCAGGGCTGGAGGTGAGCTCTGAGCAGAGCAGAGCCCAGGGGCAGGATGCCCTCTCCTGCCCTCTGCCCACCCTGCTCTGGCTGCAGCCAGCACCCAGCTGCCTGCTGGGCTGCAGGAGGGCACTGCTGGCTCCTGGGCAGCTGCTCAGCACCAACACCCCCAAGGCTCTTTCTTCAGGGCTGCTCTCAGCCCTCTGCCTCCAGCCTGGATCAGGCCTGGGATTGGCCTGTCCCAGCTGCAGGACCTTGCACTGTGACCACTTGCTGCTGGCACTGGGTCATGTTTCCAGCTTGTCAAGAGCCTTCTGGGTGCTCTCCTTGCCCTCAAGTGAGTCCAGCAGCACCCAGCCTGGTGTCAGCAGCAGCTTGCTGAGGAGCTCTGGGCCCAGCACAGAGTCCTGAGGAGCTCCATGGGCACTGCTCTGCAGCTGAGCTGCTGCTCACAGCCCCTCGGGTGTGAGTGAGCTGAAGGCTGCTGAGGCAGCTGCAGATGCCACAGGGCTCTGTGTCTGCTCAGGGCCTGCTCCTGCTCTGTTTGGGGCTGATTCCCTTGGCTGGAGCAAGGCTTTAGCTTCATGGCAGTTCCACAGCCTTAATAGGGCCACAGGAGCTGGGCCCCGGGGGTTATATTTAGCAGATTGTGAACGTTCCTCTGCACCTCCTCCCTGCTGATAGCTCCTCCTGGATGCCTCCTGTTTGCTTGCCAAGGCTCCTCAGCAGGCTGCTGAGCTCTCAAACCTGAGCTCATTTCTTGGCAGGGAACCCTTGTTTGTGGAGCTGCCTTGGTGGAGAAACGGACTCCTGACTCAGGTTCACCAGGTCACATTAGATGGCAGTGAGCAGCTTGCTTGTGCCAGTGCCAGCCTGGTGGGGCTGGAAGGGACCTCTGGGGATGCCCCAGCCCAAGCCCCTCCAGCAGGGCACCCCCAGCAGCTTGCCCAGCAGCACAGTGCCAGGGGGGTTGGAAGCTCTCCACACAAGGACACTCCACAGCCTCTCTGGGCAGCCTGCTCCAGGCTCCAGCACCCTCACCACAAACAACTTTCTCCTCCTCTCCACAGGCAGCCTCCTGCCTGCCACTCTCTGCCCCTTGCCCCTTGGCCTGCCACTGCCCACCACTGCCAAGAGCCTGGCCCCAGGCTCCTGCCCCCCACAGCTCCTTCAGCTCTTGCTGCTGAGCACTCAGCAGATGCCCTCTGGGGCTGCTCTCCTGCAGCCTCTCAGCCCCAGGGCTCTCAGCCTCTGCTCCTCACACAGCTGCTCCAGGCCCCTCAGCAGCTTCCCAGCCCCCACTGCACTCTCTGCACCACTGCCCTGCCTCTGCCCCTGGGCACCACACAGCTGGGCTCAGCACTGCACACGTGGCCTCAGCAGGGCACAGCACAGGGCAGCACAACCTCCCTTGCCCTGCTGCCCACACTCTGCTCCATGCCCCCCACCACACCTTTGGCCTCCTTGGCCCCCAGCCCACACTGCTGCCTCCTGCCCACTTGTGCCCCCCAGCACTGCCAGCTCCTGCTCCTTGCAGCTGCTTCCCAGCAGCTCCCCCTCAGCTGTGCTGCTGCAGGAGGTTGTTCCTGCCCAGGGCCAGGACCTGCACTTGTCCTGCTTGGCCTCCCTCAGGTTGCTCTGCCCCAGCTCTGCAGCCTGCCCAGGGCTCCCTGGGTGCCAGCACAGCCTGAGGGCTCTCAGCCACTGCTGCCTTCATCCAGCTCAGGACTGGTCTCTTCCCACAGGAAAATAGTGACAGAAGAGAGGGATGGGCTCAAGCTGGCACTGGGCAGGTTTAGAGTGGATGCCACCCAGCAGAGAGATCTGGCACAGGACTGAGCTGCCCAGGGAGGTGCTGCAGCCACCACCCCTGCCTGTGCTGGGCTGTGGTGCTTGGGGCTGTGGCCAGGGTGCACCTTGCAGAGCAGGGATCTGGGTTGGGTTGGTCACCCTGAGGGCTTTTCCCACCAGAATGCTGCTGTGGTTTTGGACCAGACTGGACCCAGCCCTGACCCCTGGGGCACACCACAAGCTCCAGGCCTCCACCTGGATCCTGTCTCACTGCTCACAACCCTCTGAGCTGTGTCCTTCAGCAGCTCTCAGCACACCTCACTGCACACTCACCCAACGCCCAGCTCCTGAGCCTCCCCAGTTGCTCCTTGGGGTGCTGTCGTTCACTCCACCCTCCTCCTGTCCGGGCTGAGCTGCAGTAGCTGTGCCCTGCCCCTGGGGCTGCCTGGCAGCTGCCACAGTGCCTGGCTGCGGCTGCTGCCCAGGGGAGCTGCAGGTCTGAGTCGCCTTCGGTTTCTGCCCCCTGCAGGTGCTTCACCAAAGCCAACGGCACTTTGGGCAGCGCTGCCCTGCCCCTCCTGCCCCTCGCAGCACCTTACCAGCAGGATGGGTTGGAGATGAAGCCTCTCAACCACCACCTGATGGTGGCCATGTGCTTGGCCTCCACCGTGCCAGAGTGCAGCGCCAGGCTGGAGGAGGACAGCAAGGAGAGGGCAGAGCAGCCCCCAGCACAGCACCCCTGCTGCCAGGGCAGGAGCCAGCTCCCTGAGGGTGACACAGATGGTAAGGGTCTGCTGGTGGGACCAGAGTGGGAGGGATGGTGACAACCCCTCAGGCTGTGCTGGCACCCAGGGAGCCCTGGGCAGGATGCAGAGCTGGGGCAGAGCAACCTGAGGGAGGTCAGGCAGGGCAAGGGCAGGTCCTGGCCCTGGGCAGGAACAACCTCCTGCAGCAGCACAGCTGAGGGGGAGCTGCTGGAGCAGGGCTTGGGCTGGAGGATCCCCAGAGGACCCTTCCCACTCCTCACCCTGGGCTCTGCTGCTCTGCTCACAACCCCCCCCAACATTTCTCTTCTTTTCCAGGTGACTCCTGTGTGCACTCAGAGACCTCCAACCACATTCTGAGCTGGAGCCCTCTCATTCTGCAGCCTCTCTCCAAGGACTGTAGGCAAAATCCAGGCTGGAGCTCATCTGGAGTCACCTTCAGAGGTCCAGAGGACCTTCAGCAGCCGCAGGAGACCTGAGCCAGAGCCCCCAGGGAGCGCCAGGAGTGCAGAGCTGCTGCCAGGGAGTGCAGGAGGGATGGGAACTGTCAGAGCCACTATTTATTGCCGTGGAGCAGTGCCAGAGGAGTGCATCTCGGGGTTAAATGTTGCCTTTTTATACTCTTGATGCCTTCAAACTCCTTTTTTCCCCTGCTCTCTGTCCCCACCCCCAGCATGGACCTGGCCCTGGGCTGTTAGCTCCCACCAGAGCCAAAAGGAGTCTCAGCAGAGGAAAGGAGGGGACAGCCCCAGCCTGGTGGCCACCAGCACCAGAGGTGCTTCCCAGGAGCCTGAGCCAGGGGACTTTGGCCACTGGGGCTGGTGTGGAGAGCCAATGGCTGCCTCCTGCCCAGCAGCTGGGGCTGGTGGTGCTGAAACCTATCCACAGCTCCTTGGGAGTCTCCAGGGGGAGGTAAGGAATGAAGTGAGAAGTAAGAAAACAAACAACAAAGTTAAGAGCAAATTAAAGAAGAAAACAGACCAGAAGGAAGCTCTTTGGCTGTGTCCTGCAGCACAGCTGGAGGAGCAGAGCTTGGTTCAGTGGCTCCTGAGGTTGTGCTGCCCTGTGCTGTGCCCTGCTGAGGCCACCTGTGCAGTGCTGGGCCCAGCTGTGTGGTGCCCAGGGGCAGAGGCAGGGCAGTGGTGCAGAGAGTGCAGTGGGGGCTGGGAAGCTGCTGAGGGGCCTGGAGCAGCTGTGTGAGGAGCAAAGGCTGAGAGCCCTGGGGCTGAGAGGCTGCAGGAGAGCAGCCCCAGAGGGCATCTGCTGAGTGCTCAGCAGCAAGAGCTGAAGGAGCTGTGGGGGGCAGGAGCCTGGGGCCAGGCTCTTGGCAGTGGTGGGCAGTGGCAGGCCAAGGGGCAAGGGGCAGAGAGTGGCAGGCAGGAGGCTGCCTGTGGAGAGGAGGAGAAAGTTGTTTGTTGTGAGGGTGCTGGAGCCTGGAGCAGGCTGCCCAGAGAGGCTGTGGAGTGTCCTTGTGTGGAGAGCTTCCAACCCCCCTGGCACTGTGCTGCTGGGCAAGCTGCTGGGGGTGCCCTGCTGGAGGGGCTTGGGCTGGGGCATCCCCAGAGCTCCCTTCCCATCCCCCACCAGCTGGGTCCTGTCTCAGCCTCCTGTCTGCAGCCCATGGGGGCCCATCCAGCCTGGCTCACCCTTCCCACTCACAGAAGGCAAAATCCACTTCAGCTGCACTTTTACCTCCCCAGCCTGAGGCAGTTGTAATCTGAGTCTGACCCAGAGCAGCTCCCAGCAGGGCAGCTCCCAGCAGCCCCACACTGCCAGAGCTGCTCCTGCCCCTGGGGGACAGCCCCATGCAGGTGCTGCAGCCTTCCCCGGGGAGTTTGTGACGGGTTTGGGGTTTTGGGTTGGGGTTTTTTGCCTTTCCCAATTGAATCAGGTTAAATAAACCTTCTGCTTGTAAAGCACAGCAAAGCTCCCCCCAGGAATGAGGTAAATCACAGTTTGGGCCTCCTCAGGGGGACAAATCTGCAGCCTTCTCTTCATGGGGATGATTTTTTCCCAGCCAAGGCTGTCGGTGGGGCAGGGAGGGAGGAATTGGTGCTGGCCAGGCTGGAGCTGCTGCAGAGCCCTGGGACAGCCAAGGTGCTGCAGGTGCAGGCAGCTGCTTGGCCAAAAAGGGAATAATTTGCCCCAAAAGGAGGGAGATTTTTGTTCCAGGGAGAGAGATTTACCCTGAAGGGGGCAGTTACCCCCAAAGGAGAGGGATTTACCCTAATTACTTCCATACAAGAGCAGTGACTGCCCCCAAAAGAGAGTGATTTCAGCCCAAAAAAGAGCAATTGCCCCCAAAGGGGAATTATTGCCCCCAAAGAGGAGAGATTTGCCCCCCGACAAGGCAGAACTGCCCCCAGAGAGCAGAGGTTGCCCTCGCAGGGAGCAGTTTCCCCCAAAGCAGAGAGATCCCTATCAGAGGAAGGGTCTCGGCAGGGAGCAGAGACCCCTGCCCAGGAAGCACCTTTGGCTGAGCTACTCTGGCCGCGGCAGCTCCCGGGGCTCTCCTCTCCTCTCCTCTCCTCTCCTCTCCTCTCCTCTCCTCTCCTCTCCTCTCCTCTCCTCTCCTCTCCTCTCCTCTCCTCTCCTCTCCTCTCCTCTCCTCTCCTCTCCTCTCCTCTCCTCTCCTCTCCTCTCCTCTCCTCTCCTCTCCTCTCCTCTCCTCTCCTCTCCTCTCCTCTCCTCTCCTCTCCTCTCCTCTCCTCTCCTCTCCTCTCCTCTCCTCTCCTCTCCTCTCCTCTCCTCTCCTCTCCTCTCCTCTCCTCTCCTCTCCTCTCCTCTCCTCTCCTCTCCTCTCCTCTCCTCTCCTCTCCTCTCCTCTCCTCTCCTCTCCTCTCCTCTCCTCTCCTCTCCTCTCCTCTCCTCTCCTCTCCTCTCCTCTCCTCTCCTCTCCTCTCCTCTCCTCTCCTCTCCTCTCCTCTCCTCTCCTCTCCTCTCCTCTCCTCTCCTCTCCTCTCCTCTCCTCTCCTCTCCTCTCCTCTCCTCTCCTCTCCTCTCCTCTCCTCTCCTCTCCTCTCCTCTCCTCTCCTCTCCTCTCCTCTCCTCTCCTCTCCTCTCCTCTCCTCTCCTCTCCTCTCCTCTCCTCTCCTCTCCTCTCCTCTCCTCTCCTCTCCTCTCCTCTCCTCTCCTCTCCTCTCCTCTCCTCTCCTCTCCTCTCCTCTCCTCTCCTCTCCTCTCCTCTCCTCTCCTCTCCTCTCCTCTCCTCTCCTCTCCTCTCCTCTCCTCTCCTCTCCTCTCCTCTCCTCTCCTCTCCTCTCCTCTCCTCTCCTCTCCTCTCCTCTCCTCTCCTCTCCTCTCCTCTCCTCTCCTCTCCTCTCCTCTCCTCTCCTCTCCTCTCCTCTCCTCTCCTCTCCTCTCCTCTCCTCTCCTCTCCTCTCCTCTCCTCTCCTCTCCTCTCCTCTCCTCTCCTCTCCTCTCCTCTCCATGTTCGGGTTCCCAGCCAGAGCTGCTGGGTACTGAAGCTTCCCCCAGCACCCTGAGCACTTCGGCTGCTGCCTGCCCCAGAGCTGCTGCTGGACCCTGGAGCTCCCTGGGATCTTCCTCTGCTCTCCCAAGCCAGCCCTGCCGCAGCTGCAGCTTGCTTCCAGGCTTCTCCTCAGCAAGCCATGGACCCCAGAGCGCTGGCACGGTGGGGGTGGGAAGGGATCTGGGGATCACCCACTTCAGGGCACCCCCAGCAGCTTGCCCAGCAGCACAGTGCCAGGGGGGTTGGAAGCTCTCCACACAAGGACACTCCACAGCCTCTCTGGGCAGCCTGCTCCAGGCTCCAGCACCCTCACCACAAACAACTTTCTCCTCCTCTCCACAGGCAGCCTCCTGCCTGCCACTCTCTGCCCCTTGCCCCTTGGCCTGCCACTGCCCACCACTGCCAAGAGCCTGGCCCCAGGCTCCTGCCTCCCACAGCTCCTTCAGCTCTTGCTGCTGAGCACTCAGCAGATGCCCTCTGGGGCTGCTCTCCTGCAGCCTCTCAGCCCCAGGGCTCTCAGCCTTTGCTCCTCACACAGCTGCTCCAGCTGAGCTGTACACCCTGAGCTGTGCCCACGTTTTGCCATGACCCACTTCACCCAGTCCCTGCAGAGCTCTTTCTCAGAGCTGAGGCCCATCAGGACCCTCTGTTCCCAAAGAAGCTGCAACACTCCTTTGGAACTGCAGTGGGGTTGCAGTTTTGGGGTATTTGTGGGGGTGGTTTGCTGAGCAGTGATGGTGCTCCATGGCCAGGACAGGTGGACCAGTGCTGCACAGGCTGTCAGGTGAGGTTGGTTTCTGAGCACCCACAGCCTCAGCCAGCCCTGAGAGCAGAGCTTCAGCCCTTGGGGGTTTCTCCCAGTGGTGACAAAATGCTGATTTTTAACCTCAAAGCTCACTTTGGCTCCAGATAGCAACCAAAGTCTCATGGCCAAGCTGTCAGGGTAGCTGTCACCAGGGCTCACCCAGCTCACAGAGTTACAGAATCAGAGATTGGCTTGGGCTGGAAGGGACCTCCACAGCTCCCCCAGCCCCCCCCTGCAGCCAGCAGGGACAGCTCCACCAGAGCAGGCTGCCCACAGCCCTGCCCAGTCTCACCTGGGACATCTCCAGGCCTGGGGCCTCAACCACCTCCCTGGGCAACCTGTTGCAGGCTTCCAGCAGCCTCCTGCTGCAGAGCTTGTTCCTCACATCCAACCTCAATCTGCTCTGCTCTGCTCCCAAACCATTGCCCCTGGTGCTGTCCCTGCAGCCCTTTGGCCACAGTCCCTCTGCAGCCTGCTTGGAGCCCCTGCAGGGCTGGCAGCAGCTCTGAGCTCTGCCTGCAGCCTTCTCCTCTCCAGGCTGCACAGCCTCAGCTCCCTCAGCCTGTGCCCACAGCAGAGCTGCTCCAGCCTCTCATCACCTCTGTGGCCTCCTCTGGAGCCTCTGCAGCAGGTCCAGGCCCTTGTGTTGAGGGCTCCAGAGCTGGGCACAGTGCTCCAGATGAGGTCTCAGCAAAGGGCCAAACTCAGCATCTCTTTAAGCACCACCATGCATAGGCACACACAGAGACAGACACACAGACACCCACACAGACACACACCCAGACACCCCCACACAGACACCACCACTCCCCCACACCCTTCACCTCCCCCCCGGTTTCTGTGCCGGATCAGGGATGTTTCCCTGTTGCAGCGCCGCAGGGGCCAGGATCCGGGAGCTGCCTCCACCTTTCCCGGCTTTATTGCTGGGAGGGGCTGGGGGCCCGGGGGGGGCTGGGCAGAGCTGAGAGCTGCCAACAGAGAGGGAAGCCGGGGGAGGAAAAGGGCACAAGGAGCCGCCGGGGTCACGGCGTCGCCGTCTCGGTGACGGTGACGTTCACAGGTTCGTCCTCGGCGGCGTCCGGCGGTGCTGGGAGCTGCTCTGCAAGGGGCGGGAGGGCCACAGGTGGCACTGGGTGGGTGCTGGGTCCCTGGGGTGGATGGCTCAGCCCTGGGCTCACCCCGGGGGTGCTGTTACCTGCTGCTGCACCGGGGACAACCGCGGCCGCCGGAGCCGATGCTGCTCCATCATCTGCGCCTGCGGCTGTCTCGGCATCCTCCGGCGTGCCGATGGGCTCCTGGGCACCAGCACCAGCCCTGGGGGGCACAGCGACACCCGCGGGTGTGACCGGCGCCGGGGGGCAGCAGCGCCGGGCGGGGGTGGTCTGGTGACTCACGTGCGGAAGAGGAGGTCGTGCAGCCCTGGGGACGGACAGAGGGACGTGAGGGGTGGGGGTGCGGGGCCTGCGCCCCCCCCGGGCCCCAGAACTCACGTGGGAGGGTGTCCCGGTGCTGGGCGACCCAGCGCACGGCCAGCAGGGACGCGACAGTGGCCAGCAGCATCCCCACCACTGCCGCCGCTGTCACCGCCGGGTAAGCCTCGAAGGGAGGCTCGGCTGGAAGAGAGCAGCCACAGTCAGCCCCTGCGCGACCCCCGGGGGCAAGGAGGGCAGAGGCAGTGTGGCAGGCAGCAGCCCCCCCGCGAAAGGCAGGGAGGGGGTGGGAGCCTCTGCCCGGTCACTCTGGAACCTACTGGCGGCAGCTGTGGTGGGACACAAACACCTCCTGCGCTCCAGCCCTGGCCGCCCAGAGCAGCGTCCCCCGCCCCTGCCCCACGTCACCTGGGGTCTGCACCTCGGAGGGGTGCCCTGCCCGGCGGTGGTTGACGGCCAAGATGCGGAAGGCATAGACCACGGCCGGGTCCAGGCCCCCCAGGCGCCGGTCGCGGGTGTGGGGCTCGATGTCCCCCGCGGCCGTTTCCCAGGGCCCCGGTGCCCGCCGCGGGGGTCTCCTGGCCTGGCGCCGCTGCACCACGAAGCCGGTCAGGTTGCCAGCGCCCTGCGTGCGCCACTCCAGCCGCACCTCGGTGCGCGCCCGCGAGTACCGCAGCCTGCTGATGGTGACGTTGGGGGGCGGCGGGTACCCTGCGGGGGGACACGGCAGGCGGGGGGGTTGGCACAGCTGGCACCGCAGTCTGAGCTCACAGCACCACAGGGTCTTAGAGGTTGGAACCTCTGGACACCATCGAGTCCGACCTGCCACAGCCTGCTCTAGGATGTCACAGTCAGCTCCCTGATGTCACACAGCACTCTGTGATGTCACACAGCACTCTGTGATGTCACACAGCCAGCTCTGTACTATTACAGCTCTGGCTCTGTGATGTCACACCTGCCACTAAACGATGTCACTCAGCCTGCTCTGTGAGGTCACACAGCCCTCTCTGTGACATCAGAGCTGTCTCTCTGATGTCACACTGCCTGCTCTTCGATGTCAAACAGCCCTCTCCACGGTGTCACACAGCCCCACCCATGATGTCACAAAACCCACTCCACATTACATTCTGCTGCAGGGTTGGAGGCTCTGCAGAGGGACCAGGCCAGGCTGCAGGGATGGGCCAAGGGCAATGGGATGAGGTTCAGCAAGGCCCAGGGCCGGGTCCTGCCCTTGGGGCACAGCAGCCCCAGGAGGGCTCCAGGCTGGGGCAGAGTGGCTGGAAAGTGCCCAGCAGGAAAGGCCCTGGGGGTGCTGGGTGGCAGCAGCTGAAGGGGAGCCAGGGGGTGCCCAGGTGGGCAGGAAGGGCAGCAGCAGCCTGGCCTGGCTCAGCAGTGGTGTGGGCAGCAGGAGCAGGGCAGGGATTGTGCCCCTGGGCTGGGCACTGCTGAGGCCACCCCTTGAGTGCTGGGTTCAGCTGTGGGCCCTGAGTGCCAGGAGGACACTGAGGAGCTGGAGCAGGGCCAGAGAAGGGCAGCAAAGGTGGGGAAGGGTCTGGAGAAGAGGGCTGGGGAGGGGCAGCTGAGGGAGCTGGGGGTGCTGAGCGTGGAGCAGAGGAGGCTGAGAGGAGACCTCATTGCTCTCTGCAGCTCCCTGCCAGGAGCCAGCTGGGGTTGGGCTCTGCTGCCAGGGAAGAAGAGATAGGATGAGAGGAAATGGCCTCAGCTTGCCCCAGGGGACGTTCAAGCTGGAGATCAGGAACAATTTCTTCACTGGAAGGGTTCTGAAAGCCTGTCCCAGGCTGCCCAGGGAGGTGGTTGAATGCCCACCCCTGGAGGTGTGTCAGAGACACAGAGCTGTGGTGCTGAGGGCCATGGCTGAGCCCCAGCCGTGGTGGAGTCAGAGAAGAATTGGGCTGGAAGATCTGCCAGGGCTTGTCCACCCAAAATGACTCTGTGATTCTATGACCCCCACCCCGGAGACCCCAAAGCCCTGCCAGGACTCACGCTCCACACGGAGGTGGACAGGGAGGCTGGCAGTGCCCACAGCGTTGGTCGCAGCGCAGTGGTAGGTGCCACCATCCCCTGGCCACTCAGCATCCCGGACTGTGAGGTTCAGCCACTCTTCTCCCTGCTCCAACTGGTACTTGGCCAGCCCCAGCGTCACCTCCTGCTCCTTGGGGTCGTACCAAACCATGGTGGCACCGAGACTGGCGCCACCGTCGTGTCGCCGGCATGCCAGCCGCGCCTCGCTGCCCTCCAGCACCGCCACCTCGCTCCTCTCCGCCTCCAGCCTGGGGACGTCTGCCCAGCGAGAAGGGACCCCGGTGGGGACGTGGAACCCCCTGGCAGCACGGTGGCAGCGCGATGGCAGCCGGCGGATGGGCAGGGCTTACCCAGCCGCAGGCGGCACTCGGTGCCGGTGGCCCGCAGGGGGTGTGCGGCCGCGCAGACGAAGTCCTGACCCCGCAAACTGTCGCCGGCACCCAGCACCAGGACGGTGGCGGAGGGCGAGGGGTCCCCCAGTGCTTGTCCCCCACCGTCCTGCCAGCGCAGGGTGACTGGCGGCGTGCCCCCCTCCCACTGGCACCGCAGCATCACGAACTCATCGCCCTTGGTGGCCGCTGCCGTGCAGGAGGGGCTGCCAGCCGGGACCCCTGTGGGGTGGAGAGGTGTTGGGGTGGGGTCCGGTGCCAAAGTGCCCCCCACCACGGAAACAAGGAGACGCCCCCCTCAAGGCTCTGCACCCCAACTGTGCCACGGGGACAGCCATTTGGGGGCAAGCTGGCATTGCTGCAGATCCCAGCCAAGGTGGCCTTACCTTGGGGTGCCCACCTCAGGCTGTGGTGTGGGGGTCACCATGGCTGTGCTATGCCAAGGAGGGGGCAGGCAGGGGTTGGGGCGGGGGGACACAAACCCCTCCCTACTCACACAGGGTGGTCCCGCACGCAGCGCCCTGCGGCAGCGCCGGGTGGGAGGCCAGGCAGGAGAAGGAGCTGCCGTTCCTGGTGGCCGCCCCTGGCTGGATGCTGGTGGCCATGGAAAAGCTCATCCCCATCACCCCCTCCTCCTCCCTGGAGGGTCCGGGGCCCACCCAGCGCAGCCGTGCCGGGGGGAACCCCCCTGGCCAGCGGCACCGCAGGGCCACGTCCCGCAGGTCGGCGGTGGCCAGGGCGGAGCAGCTGGGGGTCCCGGCTGGCGGATCTGCGGGAGACCATCGGCGCTGGGGTGGGGTGCAGAAGGTGCCCACCCCCACCCACCCAGCCTGCCCCTCACACCCACGTCCTCACCAGGCAGCTGTGTTGGTCCATCGCACCGCGCGGGGGGGCACCTGCCGGGCCGCCCCCTGCGCCCGGGGGTTACTTACAGTAGACGGTGAGGACGATGGTGGCCTGGGTGCGGGTCTGCAGGTGGCTGTTCTCCGCCAGGCAGGTGTAGGTGCCCGCCTGGGCGCGGGCGATGGCGGCGATGACGAAGGTCTGCCCGGTGTGCACCTGGGAGCCGTTGTGGAGCCAGACGTAGCGGCTGGGGGGGTTGGAGGGCGCCAGGCAGCTCAGCACCACATCCTCCCGCTCGCCCGCCGAGAACGCTCCCTGCGCCGGCGAGAAGGGCTCCACGCTGATGGCTGGCGGGTCCGGGCCGTCTGCCGCGACACAGGCACCCTGTGCCACCAGGATGCCCCGCAGAGCGACACAGCCCTCCCCGGGCAGCCTGCCCGCTGGCGGGACACCAGGCTGGGAAGCCTCCTTAGCAAGTGCCAACCGTGGCGGCTGTGGAGGTGCCATTGGTGCGCGGTGGTCAGGGAGGCAGCACAGGGACTGCAGTGGCACCGTGGTGGCCTGGGGCACAGTAGCCGTGGATGTACCATGGTGCAGGGTGGCCAGGGAGGCAATATGGTGGCCATGGGGGCACTGCAGTGGCACGGTGGTCACACAGGCACTGTAGTGGCTAACACAGTGACCATGAAGGTGCCATGGTGCAGGGTGGCCAAAGACACCCCATGCTGACATGGTGGCTGTGGAGGTGGACATACCATGCTGGCAAGGTGCACAGCGGCCATGGTGGCATCACGATAGCTATGGACACACTTTTGTGGCATGGCACATGGTGGCCATGGAAGTGTGATGGTGACAGGGTGCATGGTTGCCAAGGTGGTGCCATGGTATCCATGGGCATGCCATGGTGTCTGTGGAGCCACGATGGTGGTGACATCCTCATTCACCATGGGCATACCATGGAGGCATCATGGTGGCAGAACACATGGCCATGAGGGCATGGTGGTGTCAGGACACAGAGAGGTCATAGGTGTGCCATGGTGGGCATGGAACCATTATGGGACACTTCACATGGTGGCCATGGAGGTGCCATGGTGGTCACTGATGCATCATGGCAGCAGCATGACTGTCGGCCACAGCCCTACCTGGTGGTCATGGAGACACCACGGTGGCCACAGCCATACCATACATGGTGGCAGGGTACATGATGACCACAGATGTAACATGGTAGCCGTGGAGGCATCACGGTGGCCAAGGATGCAGGGTAGTGGCCATGGAGGCATTATGGCACTTGGTGTGCCCATGGATGTGCCACGAGGATGTACCACGGTGGCAGGGTGCTTGGAGGGCATGGTGGCATAGTTGAGGATGCCACCACGGGTGGTGCCCCCCGTGGGCACTCAGAGGCGATGCGCAGTGGGCACAGGGGGGGCACTCGTGGGCACAGGGAGGGCACTCACAGACGATGTCCAGGTAGACAGGCTCGCTGCTGCGGCTGTTGGCCTCGTTGCCCACGGTGCAGCTGTACCATCCTGCGTGGCTGCGGTTGGCTGGCGTCAGCTGCAGCTCAGCCCCGGCGTCCCCCAGCCCCTTGGGGGGCACTGAGGGACCTCCCCGGGGGTCCTGGTGCTGCCAGGAGAAGCTCAGAGGCTCTGTCCCCTCCCTCACAGAGCAGGTCAGGGCCACCGCTGCCCCCTCTGCCGCCGCCGCCGCCGTTGGCCTCACGAAGGGCTTGGAGACAGGCACTGGGGGCAAGCAGCCACGAGGGCCCCTGCAGTTCCCATCCCCTTGTGCCAGCCCTGCCAGAAGCCCCCAGACCCCTCCTGCCCCCCCAGCCGAGGGCATGCACAGTGTGAGAGCCTCTCCGGGCTGGCAGCTGAGAACATCTGTGGGCCAGTGAGGGGTGGTTGGGGCTGTGGGCACAGGGACTGCCTGGAGCGGCCACTGTGGGCCAGTGAGACCAGTTATGGGCTGGTGGGACGTTGGGCTGGCCAGGGCAAGGAGATGGGGATGGCTAGTGGAGTGCTGTGCTGGCCAGTACGGTTGGCTGGAGGTGGGGGGGTGTTGGCTAGCAGACTGCTTTGATGGCTCGTGGGGCTCCACCTTGGCTGCTGGGGCTCTGCGTTGGCTGTTGGCTGGTGGGGAGTAGCTTTGGCTAGCAGGGTGCCATGCTGGCTTCTGGGGTGTTTGCTGGCTAGTGTGGCTCTGTGTTGGCTAGTGGCATGCTTGATTGACTGGTGGGCCCCTTGGTGGCTAGTGGGCCACTGCCATGGCTACTATGGCTCTACACTGCCTAGTGGCCTGATCACTGCCCAATGAGGTGCTACCTTGGCTAGTGGGGAGCTCTACATTGGCTAGTCAGCCTCTGTGCTGGCTAGTGGCCTGCTCCTTTGGCTAGAGTGGTGCTGTCTCAGTTAGTGGGGCTCTATACTGGCTAGTGGGGCTGTGTTGGCAGGTGGAGCCCTTTCCTGGCTAGCAAGGTGTGCCAGTGGCTAGTGTGCCACTACCTTGGCTAGTGGGGCTCTGTGTTTGATAGTGACCTGCTTTGTTGGCTAGTGGAACCCTTCACTGGCTAGTGGAACCCTCTGCTGGCTAGTGGGGCCCTTTGTCGGCTAGTGAGGCTCTGTGTTGGCTAGTGGGGCCCATCGTTGGCCAGTCCCACGCGATGCTGGCCAGCAGAGGCTTTCAGCGGCCAGGGTGTGAAGGGCTGCGCAGAGCAAGGGTCGCTCAGCAGCGGGCAGTGTGCAGCTGGCAGTGCCCGCGGGGTGCCCGGTGCCTTACCCAGGACGCGCAGGAGGACCGCAGCGTATCCCACTCGGAGCCGCCCGAGCTCCGGGAACAGCGCTTGGCAGAGGAAGCGCCCGCGGGCGGCCACCCGCAGCTCCCGCAGCTCCAGCGTCCCGTTGCGCAGCGTCACCCGGCCCAGGGTGCCCGCTTCGGGCGCCACTGCCACCTCCCAGCCCGAGCCCACCGCCACGGCCAGCGGCGGACCCGAGCCCGCTGCCGCCGCGAAGCTCCAGAAGACCACGGCCGGCGGGGCCGCCGCCGCCGCCCGCCCGCAGCTCAGCTCCACCGCCCGGCCCCGCACGCCTGTCACCGTCCGCTCCTCGTAGGCAGCCTCGCCGCTGGCCAGCAGCTGGCCTGGCACGAAGCCTGCGTGGCGACCCGGTCAGAGCTCTGCTGGCCCCAGCCCTCCCGCCCTGCCCCGCACCAGCGAATCGGGGGGGACCGAAGCGGACTGTGCTCACCCCGCGCCAGCGCCGGCAGCAGGCAGAGGATCCAGGCTGCCCCCCGGGGCGGCGACGCTGCCCAGCCCCGCTCCATGCCGCCATGTCCGGTGCCAGCCCGAAGCAGGGCTGCGCTCTCCACCCAGACCTGCTCTCCGGTTTCCCTCCCGGGGCAATTAGGCCCAGCCCTGATTAACTCTTAATTATTTATCAGTCTGGGGGGGTGCAGGAACCTGACACCGAGCCCGTCTCGGGCCCCGCAATCTCAGGGCTGAGGCTGGGCGCGCTCAGCGCAGGAATGGCATCGCCTGGCTCCCACCTCTGCCAGGGGGACTTCTCCTGCCTGTTACCCACACACGGATAAACTCTGAGGCTAAACGAGGGGGCAAAGAGGCTGCTGCCCCCCTCGGGTGCGAATGTGGCGTTTGGGAGCCGGGGGAAGCCGGCGGCCGGCGGGGTTTGATATTTCATCTCCCGCTCTCCAGCCCATCAAACATTGATAGGGGGAGCAGCGGCGCTGTAATGGAACCCGGGGGGGAGCCTGGAGCACCCCCAGGGGGCATTTTAGGGTGTGGATGGTTCGGGGGCGGAGGGAGGCACAGGAGGCTGCTGCATCCAGCCCTTAAAGCTGGGATTACCCCAAGGGGGATTGTCCGGAGCGAATCCAGCTCGGAGGAGGCAGGAGGCACTTCCCTGCCGCCTCTCCGTTAATTAGAATGAATTGCTCGTTATGGATAATTGCAGTCTCAGTGCCCAGGCAGAGGTTTAGAGGGCTCAAAACCGCTCCAAATTCGGTGGGACCTGAGAACTTCTCTCACCTCCCACAAGCAGCAGCAGAAGGCAGAGGATGCAGGGTCCCCCACAGCAATCTTCTTGGGCTCAAAATGCCCCAAACGGGTTAAATTCGGGCACTGGGGGGGGGCACAGCTGGGCTGGAGCCTTGCTCCCCACCTCAAGCTGCTGCCAGGTGCCTCCATCGAGGTGCCCTCCATGCAGGACTGGGCAGAGGCTGCCTGGGGAGAAGCAGCAGATGGTGACAAACAGGCTTGGCACCGGCAGGGCCGCCAGGGCTGCACCGGCAGGGCCTGGGGAAAGCACTCAGCCACAGGTGAAGTAAAAGAAACGAATCCCTTTTATTGGAGACTTTCTGGGCGCCAGCGGAGGGAAGAAGCCCCAAGGCACAAAGCCACCCCGGGGCTGGGGACAAGTGGCCCAGGCCAGCCCCAACCTGTGCCCTGCGCACGGCGCTTGGGCAGGCGTGGGGCGGGCGGCGGCGGCCCCGCACTGCCACCTAGCGGCCGCTGCGCCCCCGCCGCTGCCCTTGCCACAGCTTCTCCCACGCCTGGAGACAGCTCGCCCAGGCCTGGGGCCCGCTAGAGAACGGTCCCCACATTTTCAGATCTCTTCACCCATTCGCGGGGAGCCTGACCTCAGCTTAAACCCCTCGGGGGGAAGGCTCAAACCTCAAAACCTCAGAGAGAGATCCAGGAACAACATCAAGGATAACAACTGGGGGCGTTGAGGTTCTCCCCCACCTACCTTCTGCAACATCACAACAAAAGCAAACAGCTAAAAGTAACCAACCAAAAGAGAACTGGGCGACTTCTCTGGGAACTGTTTCTTCCATTCTGAAGCAGCACTGGGACCCTGGAAACACATCCCAGCTCCTCACTCAGTATTCCAGCTCCTCCAGCTCCTCCATGTCGTCTGGGTCCAGCTGCTTGATCTTGGTGTCTGTAGGAGGCACAAGAAGTTGGGTTGCTGGATCTGCATCCTCTGGGAATCCTGCTTACAGATGTAGTGATGGGAGGTGGTTTGTAGAGGGTGAGGGAAAGGCTGTGGCTGTGTCCAGCTGTGGAGGATTGGAAACTCTGCAGAGGGACCAGGCCAGGCTGCAGGGATGGGCCAAGGGCAATGGGATGAGGTTCAGCAAGGCCAGGGCTGGGTCTAGTCTTTGGGGCACAGCAGCCCCAGGAGGGCTCCAGGCTGGGGCAGAGTGGCTGGAAAGTGGCCAGCAGGAAAGGCCCTGGGGGTGCTGGGTGGCAGCAGCTGAAGGGGAGCCAGGGGGTGCCCAGGTGGGCAAGAAGGGCAGCAGCAGCCTGGCCTGGCTCAGCAGTGGTGTGGGCAGCAGGAGCAGGGCAGGGATTGTGCCCCTGGGCTGGGCACTGCTGAGGCCACCCCTTGAGTGCTGGGTTCAGCTGTGGGCCCTGAGTGCCAGGAGGACACTGAGGAGCTGGAGCAGGGCCAGAGAAGGGCAGCAAAGGTGGGGAAGGGTCTGGAGAAGAGGGCTGGGGAGGGGCAGCTGAGGGAGCTGGGGGTGCTGAGCGTGGAGCAGAGGAGGCTGAGAGGAGACCTCATTGCTCCCTGCCAGGAGCCTGCAGCCAGCTGGGGCTGGGTTTTCCTCCCAACAGGTGATAGGACAGGAGGAAATGGCCTCAAGGTGCCCCAGGAGAGGTTTATGTTGGACATGAGGAACAATTTGTTCCGCTGGGGGTTGTCAAGGCCTGGCCTGGGCTGTCCAGGGCAGTGGTAGAGTCCCCATCCCTGGAGGGCTACTAAGGTGTGGTGCTGAGGGTCAAGCATTAGTGGTGCCCTGACAGTGCTGGGCTCATGGCTGGACTCCAGGATCTCAGTCCTCTGTCAACTGAAACAGCTCAATGGTTCCATGAAAACAGACACCATGGCCTGAAAAGCCACCAGTGCAGCAAGTTCCATGACAACCCTCATGATGTTCAGGACCAGCAATAAATTTGCCCTCAGGAAGGACCTGTGGCCAGGGCTGAGCCTTGCAGTGGCCACCAGCACCCCTGGGACTGAGATCTGCAGCCCAGTGGGAGGTAAATTGGCACCTGCAGTGCTGGGGCAGCTCTGGAGCCCTCAGCACAGCACAGACAGGGACCTGCTGCAGCAGGGCCAGAGGAGGCCACAGCAGGGCTGGCAGGGCTCTGCTGGCAGCCCAGGCTGGCAGAGGTGGCCTTGGGCAGCCTGCAGCAGGGAAGGCTCCAGGGAGCCCTTCTGGTGGCCTTGCAGGGCTTGAAGCAAGCTGGGCACAGAGTGTGGAGCAGGAGCTGTTGGACCAGGCCAAGGGGGGAGGGGTTGGAAGTGCAAGAGGGAGCTTGAGAGTGGAGAGAAGGGAGAAGTGTTTGGCACTGAGGGTGTGGAGAGCCTGTGCCAGGCTGCCCAGAGAGGTGGGAGCTGCCCCTGGCTGGCAGCACTGCAGGGCAGGGTGTATGGGGCTGTGAGCAGCCTGCCCTGGCTGAGGGTGTCCCTGGGGGCTGCAGGGGGCTCAGTGGATGAGCTTTGGGTGTCCCTTCCCACCCAAACCAGTCTGGGATTCCAGCACTCAGTGGGTACCAAGTGGGCTGTGCCCCAGCACGAAGAGCAGCCCAGCAAGGCCCAGGTGCAGCAGGCTGAGGGGGCAGGAGCAGTGCAAGGGCAGCTCCCGCGGGGGGTCCGCAGGGATACTCACGGAAGTGCTTCTCTATCACCTGGATGACCCAGAGCTCCTCCTGCTCCAGCATGCTGAAGGCGATGCCCTGCTTGCCGAAGCGCCCGGTGCGCCCGATGCGGTGCAGGTAGGTCTCCAGCTCCGGCTCCCTCTTCCCGTCCATGGGCAGGCTGAAGTTCACCACCACAGTCACCTGCTGCACGTCGATGCCTGCCGACGAGAGGGGCTGTGGGACGGCAGCAGCTGGCCCTGGCGGTCAGGACGGACCCTCCAGGCCCCGCAGCGCACTGCAGGCCGTGGGGAGCTGCAGGCTACCTCTGGCGCAGATGTTGGTGACGATGAGGACCTTCTCCTGCCCGTCGCGGAAGCGCTGGATGGTGCTGGCTCTCTGCGCCACCGTCAGGTCCCCGGTCAGGATGCCCACCTGGTGCCCGTCCTGGCACATCTCTGCTGCCAGCCACTCTGCGCTCTTGCGGGTCTGGGCACAGGCAGCAGCAGGATTCCTCATGGGTACTGGGCCAGGGTCACAGTGCCCAGGGGGGTTGGAAGCTCTCCACACAAGGACACTCCACAGCCTCTCTGGGCAGCCTGCTCCAGGCTCCAGCACCCTCACAACAAACAACTTTCTCCTCCTCTCCACAGGCAGCCTCCTGCCTGCCACTCTCTGCCCCTTGCCCCTTGGCCTGCCACTGGCAAGAGCCTGGCCCCAGGCTCCTGCCCCCCACAGCTCCTTCAGCTCTTGCTGCTGAGCACTCAGCAGATGCCCTCTGGGGCTGCTCTCCTGCAGCCTCTCAGCCCCAGGGCTCTCAGCCTTTGCTCCTCACACAGCTGCTCCAGGCCCCTCAGCAGCTTCCCAGCTCCCACTGCACTCTCTGCACCACTGCCCTGCCTCTGCCCCTGGGCACCACACAGCTGGGCCCAGCGCTGCACACGTGGCCTCAGCAGGGCACAGCACAGGGCAGCGCAACCTCCCTTGCCCTGCTGCCCACACTCTGCTCCATGCCCCCCACCACACCTTTGGCCTCCTTGGCCCCCAGCCCACACTGCTGCCTCCTGCCCACTTGTGCCCCCCAGCACTGCCAGCTCCTGCTCCTTGCAGCTGCTTCGCAGCAGCTCCCCCTCAGCTGTGCTGCTGCAGGAGGTTGTTCCTGCCCAGGGCCAGGACCTGCCCTTGCCCTGCTTGGCCTCCCTCAGGTTGCTCTGCCCCAGCTCTGCATCCTGCCCAGGGCTCCCTGGGTGCTAGCACAGCCTGAGGGCTCTCAGCCACTGCTGCCACTTCTGTGCCAGCAGCAAAGTGCCTGAGGCTCTTCTCTGTGCCTTCATCCAGGTCAGTGCCAAAGATGCTGAAGACTGAACCCAATTCTGACCCCTAGGGACCACCACCATGCTCTGGGCCTCCACCTAGACCCTGCCCCACTGATCTCAACCATCTGAGCTGTGTCCCTCAGCCAGGTCTCAACCCACCTCATCCCACCCACACTTTCTTTGCTCCCCTTGCTAGGATCCTGTGGGAGAGTTGTCCAAAGCCTCGCTGAAGCAGAGGTGGACACCACCTACCCAAGCAGTCGTGTGAGGATCTCCCTGGGCAGGCTGAGGGGCTCTACCTGGCAGAAGATCATAGCCTGGCCGATGGTGATGCTGCCATAGATGTTGCAGAGGGCTCTGTACTTGTGCTCCCTGCTGTGGCAGACCATGAAGTACTGCCTGATGTTGGTGAGGGTCAGCTCCTCCTCACGCAGCTTTATCACGATGGGGTTGGCCACGATCTGCCTGGCGAAGGCCCTCACCCGCTCCCTGAAGGTGGCCGAGAAGAGCAGCAGCTGGCAGGTCTTGGGCAAAGCCCTGGCAGGGACAGTGTGGACCTGTTAGCCCAGAGGAGCAACCTGGTGCCTCCCAGGAGGCAAAAAATTGGCTTCAGACTGCTTTTGGGTCAGAGGCTGCAGCCCCTCTGCAGCTGAGGGGCACAGACCTCTGCCCGTGTGTCTCAGGGTGGGGCTGACTCCTGCACTGACACTTCCCTGCTGCCCACCACCACCACGACCCTTTTGCTGCTGACTCAGCTCATTTGGTGGCAAACTCCCTCAAAGCTGAGCAGCAAAGGGGCCCAAGGCTGGCAGGGAGGGGGCAGCCCGGGGTGGCACACCTCTGGACGCGGATGCTCTGTTGGGAGAGGTTCTGGGTGTCGATCATGATGTCAGCCTCGTCCAGCACGAACAGCCTGATCTGGCTCAGGTCCACCACCTTCAGCTTGAAGCACCAGTCCAGCACGGTGCCCGGCGTGCCCACCACTATCTGCTCCTTGGACACTCTGCCCTGCCGGACTGCCAGAGAGGCAATGGCACCCAGGCCCTGCCAAAGGCTGCCCAAGAGCTTGTCCCCCCCTCCCCGCCCCATTGTCCCATCTCTGACTCCTGGGGAGCTTGTGGAGCCTGGGAGCAGAATTCCAAGTGGGGCTGATCACAGAATCACAGAATGGTTCAGGCTGGAAGGGACCTCAAAGCTCTGCCAGCTCCAAGCCTCTGCCATGCCCAGGGACACTTCCACTGGAACAGGTTGCTCAAGGCCTCATCCAACCTGGTCCTGAACACCTCCAGGGAGAGGATCAAAGGTCACAGTCTGTGACTCTGTGCTCTTGTGCCAGTGTCTCTTCCACCCCCACTGCTTCCCTACAGCTTCACAGGGGGAAACCATCCCTGTGTGGGGAGTCTGGGAGCAGACAGCAGTCAGGAAAGAGCCTCCTTAGGGGAGGGGAGTGCTGAAAGTCTTCTATGTGTGTCACAGAACCACAGAAGGCACCTTCCAGGTCTTCAAGTCCAATCTTTGCCAGCAGTGCCAGGGCACCAACAACCCAGGGCACTCAGCACCACACCTCCAAGGGCTTTCAAGCTCCTCCAGGGATGGAGACTCCATGACTGCCCTGGGCAGCCTGGGTCAGGCCTGGGCAACCCTCGAGGGGAAGAAATTGTTCCTCGTGGCCAACCCAAACCTCCCCTGGGGCAATATGAGGACATTTCCTCTTGTCCTGTCCCTTCCCTGGCAGCAGAGCCCAACCCCAGCTGGCTCCTGGCAGGGAGCTGCAGAGAGCAATGAGGTCTCCTCTCAGCCTCCTCTGCTCCACGCTCAGCACCCCCAGCTCCCTCAGCTGCCCCTCCCCAGCCCTCTTCTCCAGACCCTTCCCCACCTTTGCTGCCCTTCTCTGGCCCTGCTCCAGCTCCTCAATGTACTCCTGGCTCTCAGGGCCCACAACTGAGCTCAGCACTCAAGGGGTGGCCTCAGCAGTGCCCAGCCCAGGGGCACAATCCCTGCCCTGCTCCTGCTGCCCACACCATTGCCCTTGGCCCATCCATGCAGCCTGGCCTGGTCCCTCTGCAGAGCCTCCAACCCTGCAGCAGAGCACAGCCACCCAGCTTGGTGCCATCTGCACACTGCCTGGGGGAGCCTCAATGCCCTCACCCAGAGCATTGCTGAGGACACCTGGCCTGGGGAACACCACTTGTGAGTGGCCACTGGCTGGAGCTACCTCCAGTCCCCCCTTGCCAGGCTGTGTGGCTGCAGGGGGCTGAGCTGGAGGAGAGGCTGGCAGCAGCTGCGGCTCACCGCGGTTGCCCCGGATGGCATAGGTCACTCTGATGTCGGTGCAGAACAGCCCAATCTTCTCGATCACCTGCCCAATCTGCAGGGCCAGCTCGTAGGTGGGAGCCAAGCAGAGGCACTGGTGGGAGGAGAGGAGATGCTGTGAGACCAGACACGTCCCAGTTAAGAGCCAAGGGTGCTGCCAGGGATGGCATCCAGCAGGGAGAGAACAGAAAGAGCACAAGGCAAGTCCCAGACTCCCTGCAGAGCACAGAGGCACCCAGAGTTGGTCACGTTTGGAGATGAGGACACAGCAGAGCCAGAGGCATGCAGGCAGAGAGCAGCTGCTGTAGCTGATCTGGAGCAGAAATTAACCTCCTGGAGCATGGTGCTGGTGGTTTCTGTGCCTGGCTTCAAAGTGATGGCTTCAGTCACCCCACAGGGCCAAGATGGGTCAGCTGACAAAACTGCTTCTGCACACAGAGAGGTGCCTGTGGCTCGTGGTGGGCGTTGGAGCCACCCCAAACCCAGCAGCTTCAGCAGCTGCTCCAAACGTTACCCTCCAGGAGAGCTGCAGCTTGGCTTGAAGTGCTGCCAAGTGCCTCCCAGGAGCGGGCACCACACGCTCCACCCTACCTGCTGCTGGGGCTTGATCATCCCCTTCATGGTTAAAATCACACCAAGGTGGGGCCAAGCCCCAGAGCTCTGCTCCCAGGAAGCACCTGGAAGGCTTGACCGAGCTCCTGGTGCCTCAGGCCTGCCTCTCCTGCATTACCTGTGGGTGCTTCTCAGTGGCATTAACTCTGCTCAGCATCGCCAGGGCGAACGCTGCTGTTTTCCCTGTCCCTGACTGGCTCTGGGCAATCAGATTTTGGGGCCTGCAAGACAAAAGCTGCTCAGTAAAGCCAGGAGGGGGTGGGTGTCCCCCTGCCGTGGCAGGGAGTGCAGAGAGGGCTGTCCCACGTGGCATGTCCCACTCACGGGTACGCCAGCATGATGGGCAGCGCCGTGCCCTGGATTTTGGAGGGCCTGTTGAAGCCCATGGCATAAATCCCTTCCAGAAGCTCCTTCTTCCTGCAACAAGAAGCATCAGAAAGGGCCCACTGGGCCCTCCGGGGGTTCTTGGCAGGCTGAGGGGCAGTGACTCACAGGGTCAGCTCCTCAAAGGTTTTGATGGAGAAGAGTGGGGAGCGAGGGTCCTGCTGCAGGATCTCCACGCTGTGGCTGGACTCCACCAGGGAGGTGTGGATCAGCTTGTTCAGCAGGGAGGCTTCGGCCAGGGTCGCTGCAGGAGGGGAGGCTCTTCAGGAACACATTGTGGAGGTGGTTTGCTTGGAAGAGACCTTTCTGACCATGGGATCCAGTCCTTAACCCAGCACTGCCGGGGCAGCACCAAACCATGCCCCTCAGGACACCTACACAGCTTTGAAGCCCCTCCGAGGGCAAGGACTCCACCACTGCCCTGGACAGCCTGGGACAGGCTTTGACAACCGTCAAGGGAAACTGTCCCTCATGTCCAACCTAAACCTCTCACAGGGTAACCTGGGGACATTTCTTCTTGTCTTATCCCTTGCTCCTTGGGAGAAGAGACCAACTCCCACCTCAGAGAACGACAGAACAAAGGAGGTTGGAAAAGACCTCTGAGCTCATCGAGTCCAACCTATCCCCCAACACCTTCTGGTGAACTAACCCCTGGCAGCCCATCCCAATGCCACTCTCTTGCTGTGAAGAACTTCTTCCTAACATCCAGCCTGAGCCTGCCCTGGCACAGCCTGAGGCTGTGTCCTCTTGTTCTGTCCCTGGGGGCCTGGCAGCAGAGCCCAACCCCACCTTAAAGGGAGCTGCAGACAGCAATGAGGTCTCCTCTCAGCCTCCTCTGCTCCACGCTCAGCACCCCCAGCTCCCTCAGCTGCCCCTCCCCAGCCCTCTTCTCCAGACCCTTCCCCACCTTTGCTGCCCTTCTCTGGCCCTGCTCCAGCTCCTCAGTGTCCTTCTGGCACTCAGGGCCCTCAACTGCCCCCTCCCTGCCTCAGTTTCCCTCTCTTGCTGCACGGAAAGGCCCCGAGGAGGCTCGAGGACCCACCTCTGTCCTCCCTCTCATCGTCCTCCTCCTTATCATCGCCAGAGCCTGCAGAGGGAGGACAAACCAGGGGAGACTCTGAGGCCCCGGCCCGAGGTCCTCCTCGCCACACGGGCAGGGGCCGAGGCCTGCTCTCCCCTTACCCCTGTGGCACACGAAGCGGTCGCGGCGGGGCGGCGGCAGGCCCGGGCGGCGGAGCTGCGGGGGAGAGGGGCTGCTACCGGGGACACGCCCGGGCAAGGGGCCGAGGCCGCGGGAGGGGCGGGCCGGGCTCTGCTCGCTGCGCACCGGCTCGGCCCCGGCGCCGTTGCCCGCCATGGCGGCTGGCTGCGGCCCGAGCTGCGGCGCCCCCTGGCGGCCGGAGGGCTGCGGGCCGGAAGTGGCGCCGGATGGGCGGGAGCGGCCCGGGAGCGGCACCGGCACCGGCAGCGGCACCGGCACCGGCAGCGGCAGCGGCAGCGGCACCGGCACCGGCACCGGCAGCGGCATTGGCAGCGGCAGCGGCACCGGCAGCGGCGGGACCCGCAGGTAGGGCCGGGCTGGGCCGTTCCGCGCCGTAGGGCCCCCGGTGGGAGGCACTGCCGCAGGACGGAAGAGGTGGCACCGTGCAGGGCGCCGGTCCCGGCCCCGGGAGGCGCTGGGGGGGTCGCTGGGGCAGGGCCTGGCCCCTGCGGGCTGCCAGCACCGGGCCCGCAGCGTTCCGGGGTCCTTAAAGCGCTGGGGGCGACAAGGCCCCTGCCGTAGGGTGGAAGGTGTCTGCAGGGCGCTGGGGACTGACCCTGAGCGCGGTGGTGTGGGAGCAGCGACCTCACAGGGGCTGGGGAAGGGACTCTGGGAGCCCGCAGGGTGCTGGCCCCTGGGGAGCAGAGCCCCCGCGCTGGAGGGGGGTGCCGGTCCCTGGATGCGGGGGGCAGGGACGCGGTGGGACGAAGCAGGAGGTCACAGAAACCACAGAAAACATCTCGTTGGCAGAGCCCTCCCAGCCCAGCCCTGGCCCGGCTCTGCAGGCTCAGCACCAAACCATAGCCCTCAGCACCAGGGCCACACACTGCTGCCCCCCCCGCCCAGGGCTGCTGACTGTGCCCTCGGCAGCCCATTCCAAGGTTTGGGAACCCTTCCAGGGCAGAAATATTTCCTGAGCCTCCTCTGGGGCAGTTTGGAACCCTTCCATCTGCTCCTGTCCCTTGCCCCCAAGGAGCAGAGGCTGCCCCCCTCTCCCCCCAGCTGCTCCTCACAGTCCTCCATCCCTGGCATGCAGAGGGGCAGAGGCTGCCAGAGCTGTTCCCTATAAGGTTTGGGGGGATTTACTTGAGGTCCTGGGGGACAAAGACCCACTCAGAGGTGGATGAGAGACCCACGAAGGGCTGGAGAATCAGGACAAGTCCCATCCCACAAGGGCCCTGGGGTACCAGAACCCCCCCACAGTTGGGGTGGCAAGCAGGGTCCCCAGGCTGGGGTGAAACACTCACCCCCCCAGCTGCCATCTGGGGTCAACCTTGTGCCCCTCTGCAGGGGCCTGGGGGGACCCCTCACCAACTCCAGTCCTTGCCCCCCCCTTTCAGGGAGCATTTCTGCATGGATAAGTAACTGGGCCCCCATCCCCCATCCCTGCTGTCATTTCAGGGTGTCCTGGAAGAAAATATTTTTACCTTCATGTCACCCCCAAATTAATTTATTATCAAAATGAGGTAAAAACAGGCAAGAGGAGCCCAGAGTGGGGTGGGGTTATGATAGATGGGGAATCCAAGGGGCTCAGGAGACCTTAAACAACCCACAGCACCCCCCAAACCTTCCAGACCTTTTATTAAGCAGAGGCAGTGCCCAGGTGCCATAAACCTGCCCCAGCTGGGGTGGGGGTTGTGGGGCAGAGGCCGCGGAGCCGTCAGAAGCTGTGGGCTTTGGAGAGCCAGCGAGAGGCCCCGCGGGGCAGGAGGCCCTTGGCCAGCTCCCAGCGCACCGCCCAGCGCAGCGCCGCCCGCTTCTTCTCGGTGGGCACGATGTAGGTGTTGGGCACGCAGGGCTGCGGGGCCCTGGCGGGCAGCTCGGGCGGGCACCGCATCTGCTCCCGGATGCTCCTGCGCAGCTCCAGCCGCGGATTCTCCCCCGGGATCCCGAACTTGTCCCACTCCCGTTTGTAGTCGAAGTACTTGGCCACGCAGTCGGTCTTGCCTCGGTGATGTCCCAGCGGCTCCAGCCGAGGGGGGATGAAGGATTTGGGCGCTGTGCTGCACTGAGAAGTGCGAGAGCTCCGGCTCCGGGACTCCCTGAGCAGGAGGGGACTGTCCCCTTCGGACTCACGGGGGAAGATGCTGCTGCTGGTCTCCATCTCCCCCTCAGAGATGCTGTCGTCAGTCTCAGGCTGGAGCATTTTCTGCCTCAGGCTCCACACCTCAGGGTCGTTCTCTGACTCGTCAGAGATCTCCACTCCTCCATCAGGTCTGTGCCTTAGCACCTTCCTCTTCATCACCAACCTCTTGGTGCCCCTTTGCTCCTCGGGAAGGGCTGGCTGCACCCCCAGATCGAGAGAGGCCTCACAGCAGGCGTCCTCAGAGGACTGTGTCGACTCCCTGCTGTGTCCCTGCCGGGCATACAGGGCCAGCAGGGCTGCCAGCTGCTCCTCATCCTCTGCAGAGACCCGGCCCAGGCCTGTCAGCTCCTCCATGGTTTCCACCAAGCTGCAGGAAAACAAAGCAGAGTCAGTCTGTGCCAGGTTGGAGCTGGATAAAGCTGTCAGGGAAGCTCTGACTCTCAAATTCTAGGGTTCAGGGGAGTTGGTTTAGGCTGGGGGTATCTGGGCTGTGCTACTCCAATCCTGCTGCCAGCAGAAGGCTCCTTCACCCTCAGTGTGCAGATGGCACCAAGCTGGGTGGCAGTGTTGATCTGCTGGAGGGTTGGAGGCTCTGCAGAGGGACCAGGCCAGGCTGCATGGATGGGCCAAGGGCAATGGGATGAGGTTCAACAAGGCCAGGGCTGGATCCTGCCCTTGAGGCACAACAGCCCCAGGAAGGCTCCAGGCTGGGGCAGAGTGGCTGGAAAGTGCCCAGCAGGAGAGGTCATAGTATCACAGTATCATCAGGGTTGGAAGAGACCTCACAGATCATCGAGTCCAACCCTTTACCACAGAGCTCAAGGCCAGACCATGGCACCAAGTGCCACGTCCAACCTTGCCTTGAACAGCTCCAGGGACGGTGACTCCACCACCTCCCCGGGCAGCCCATTCCAGTGTCCAATGACTCTCTCAGGGAAGAACTTTCTCCTCACCTCCAGCCTAAATCTCCCCTGGCACAGCCTAAGGCTGTGTCCTCTTGTTCTGGTGCTGGCCACCTGAGAGAAGAGAGCAACCTCCCCCTGGCCACAACCACCCCTCAGGTAGTTGTAGACAACAATAAGGTCACCCCTGAGCCTCCTCTTCTCCAGGCTAACCAATCCCAGCTCCCTCAGCCTCTCCTCATAGGGCTGTGCTCAAGGCCTCTCCCCAGCCTCGTTGCCCTTCTCTGGACACGCTCAAGCATCTCAATGTCCCTCCTAAACTGGGGAGCCCAGAACTGAACACAGCACTCAAGGTGTGGTCTAACCAGTGCAGAGTACAGGGGCAGAATGACCTCCCTGCTCCTGCTGACCACACCATTCCTGATGCAGGCCAGGATGCCACTGGCTCTCTTGGCCACCTGGGTCCTAGGGGTGCTGGGTGGCAGCAGCTGAAGGGGAGCCAGGGGGTGCCCAGGTGGGCAAGAAGGGCAGCAGCAGCCTGGCCTGGCTCAGCAGTGGTGTGGGCAGCAGAAGCAGGGCAGGGATTGTGCCCCTGGGCTGGGCACTGCTGAGGCCACCCCTTGAGTGCTGGGTTCAGCTGTGGGCCCTGAGTGCCAGGAGGACACTGAGGAGCTGGAGCAGGGCCAGAGAAGGACAAAGCAGCTGAGAACAGGGTAAGAAGAAATGTCTCCAGGTTGCCCCAGGGGAGGTTTAGGTTGGACATGAGGATTTTCCCCTCTTCTCACACAGTGCCCAGCTGTGATTTAATCTGGGTTAATTTTTCCTTCCACAGAAGAAGGCTCAGCACAGAGCCTTGTTTGGAAGTTGGCTGTTGTGGGTTATGGCTCTGGTTGCACCAAACCTCAGGACCTGCAGTCAAAAGAGCTCAGGGTGCAGCTTCCACTCACAAGGCAGCCAAGGGATCAGGAAACCTGTAGAAGTCCCAAGCTAAGCCCCCTCGGCTCCGCTGGGAACACCAAAGGTTACAAACATCAAGGATGATTCCACAGGGAACAATCACTTCACAAACAAGCCTCTGGGTGCCACGAAGCTCCCAAAGTGCTACAGTCCTGGAGTCTCTTTCTCTGCAGACCCCGAGGAGCTGCCGGCAACTCCGTCAGGCTTCATGGCAGAGGGGAGCACAGCTCCCGATCCAGAGCAGCTCCTGAGGAGGGTGCAGGAGCTGGAGGAGGAGGTGAAGCGGCTGCAGGAGAAGCTCCGGGAGGACAAGGAGGACACCGGGGAAAAGGAAGCTCCTTCGGGCGCCGCCAGAGGCAAGAAGCGGCAGCAGCGACCCTTCGATTTCGGCGCTCACGGCCGCAGACACGTGGCACTGAAGATCGCCTACCTGGGCTGGGGCTACCAGGGCTTTGCCAGCCAGGAGAACACCACCAACACCATCGAGGAGAAGCTCTTCGAGGCCTTGAAGAAGACACGGCTGGTGAACGACAGGCAGACCTCCAACTACCACCGCTGCGGGCGCACCGACAAGGGGGTCAGCGCCTTCGGGCAGGTCAGCATCACCCTGAGGCGCTCCTGGGTGTCCAGGCTGCCATCTGGGGTGGAGAGCCAGGGAGGAGGCAGAGCTTCCAGGCTGCCATCTGGGGTGGAAAGCCAGGGGGGAGGCAGAGCTTCCAGGCTTCCACCTGGGACACAGAGCCAGGTTTTTCCATCTTAGTGCAAAGTTTCCCCATATCAGCCCCACTTTATGTTGGTGCCAGTTTTCCCCATATTTTTCCTTATTTTCCATATTAACCCAAATTTCCCATACCAGGGCCAGCTTTTTCCACATTGGTACTTCTGGTTTTCCCCATATTACCACCATTTTTGCCATACTGTCACCAATCTTCCTTATATTTATCCCAATTTTTCATCCCACTCACTTTTCCCTCATCCCAGCCCCACTTTTCCCCCATGTTTTTTTTTTCCAGGGGCCTTTTTTGGGGATGACAAAATGGGATTTAGGCAGCAGCTTCCCCACAGGGAGCAGAGGGAGATGCCCCTTCCTTGGCCAAACCTTCTCACCAGTTCCACAACAAAGCCCACAGCCAACTCCTGGCTGGCTTCCTGCAGACTGCTGCAGCTGAATTCCTGCCTGGAAGGGGCTGAGGGGAGCACAGCCAGTGGGAGGGAGCGTGGGAGCAGGATCTGGAGGTTAGGGAGCGAGCGGGTGGCTGGGTGGGCACTGAGCCATGGGCAGTGGGCACAGCCACTAGAGCTTCGTGCTTGGAGCTGCCTCAGCTTCACCTCAGAGCTGGATCAGGTTTGCCTTGGAGTAGTTTGGACTCAGAGCTGGCTCCAGTTTTCTTTACTGGGGTGGTTGGGCTCAGAGCTGCTTCAGTTGTGCCCCACCAGCCTGGTTCAGACTCAGAGCTGGTTCCTTTTTGCCCCACCAGCCTGGCGTGGGCTCAGGTGGGCTGTCTGCTCTCCTTCACAAGGTAAGCCACACAAAATAAGCTCCCGAGCCACCTCTGGAGCACACTGGCACCTGTTGTCCCCGCAGCAGGTTTCCCAGCCAGGCTGTTCCTGCCCTCAGCATCCTCTCCAGCAAAAAAGGGCCCCAAAGCAGCTGAGATCCTGAAATCCGCCTGAAGCTGGAGCTGTTTCCAGCCCAGGCTACGTAGGCAGCCTGCAGCCTTCTTTGGTTTATTAAAGGCTCTGGTGGCATCTGGCAGCAGCTCGGCAGAGCACCCACAGGCAGGGGTGGTGAGATACCCCATTCCAGATCCTGGATGTCTTCGGCAGCAGAGTGGGAAGACTTGGCTGGAGGCACCGAGCCTCCCAGCTGGGAGCTGATCCTGGTGTCCCTCTCCGCAGGTGATCTCCCTGGATCTCCGCTCCAACCTCTCGGAGGGGAAGCAGCTGAATGGCCACGGGGGTGGCTCCCGGGGCGAGGGTGAGGAGGAGGAGCTGCGCTACACCCACATCCTCAACAGGGTGCTGCCCGCCGACATCCGGGTGCTGGCCTGGGCGCCGGTGGGTGCCGACTTCAGCGCCCGCTTCAGCTGCCTGCAGAGGACCTACCGCTACTTCTTCCCCTGCGCCGGCCTGGACGTGGCCCTCATGAACGCAGCGGCCCAGAGGTTCGTGGGCACCCACGACTTCCGCAACCTCTGCAAGATGGACGTGGCCAACGGAGTGCTCACCTTCCAGAGGACCATCCGCAGCGCCGCCGTCACCTGGGCGCAGCAGGGCGCGGGCAGCAGCCAGCCGCAGGACCCCTTCCGCCTGTGCCAGTTCGAAGTGACGGGACAGGCCTTCCTCTACCACCAGGTGCGCTGCATGATGGCCATCCTCTTCCTCATCGGCCAGGGCATGGAGAGCCCAGAGGTCATCGACGAGCTGCTGGACGTGGAGAGGAACCCCCGGAAGCCACAGTACAGGTACAAGGGCTGGGACAGCCCTCCGGGGCCGGCTCCTGCGTCCGGCGGCAGGGCAGGCAGCGCTGGCTCCCCAAGAGCTGCCCGTGGAGATGCTGCTGCTCAGACAAGCTGCTGGGGGCTCTGATCCTTGGGTTTCCTGTTAAGATCATTACATTTTTAAAGGATAAAAGGGTGACTGTGGCAGAGGACAGGCTGATATGAGGGCCTTTGGCACAGCTGCAGCTGATGGGAGCCTCTAGCACAGCAGTAGCTGAGACCTCCTCTCTTTCTCCCCAGCATGGCTGTTGAGTTCCCCCTGGTCCTCTACGACTGTGAGTTTGAGAACCTACAGTGGCTCTACGACCGAGATGTGCAGGAGTTCAACGTCACCCACCTGCAGCAGCTCTGGGCCAGCCATGCTGTCAAGACTCAGGTGCTGAGAGACATGTTACAGGGCCTGGATGCTGCTCCCGTAGCTGCTGCAAACGGTAAGGGATGGGCTGGGGGTACAGGGTGGTGTAAGGGTGGAAAAGTCTTCTGAGATGAAGCATGGAATGGTTTTGGGTGGGAACCTCGTCCAGTCCACCTCACTTGCAGCCCCCAGGGACACCCCCAGCCAGAGCAGGCTGCTCACAGCCCCACACACCCTGCCCTGCAGTGCTGCCAGCCAGGGGCAGCTCCCAGCTCTCTGGGCAGCCTGGCACAGGCTCTCCACACCCTCAGTGCCAAACACTTCTCCCTTCTCTCCACTCTCAAGCTCCCTCTTGCACTTCCAACCCCTCCCCCCTTGGCCTGGCCCAACAGCTCCTGCTCCACACTCTGTGCCCAGCTTGCTTCAAGCCCTGCAAGGCCACCAGAAGGGCTCCCTGGAGCCTTCCCTGCTGCAGGCTGCCCAAGGCTACCTCTGCCAGCCTGGGCTGCCAGCAGAGCCCTGCCAGCCCTGCTGTGGCCTCCTCTGGCCCTGCTGCAGCAGGTCACTGTCTGTGCTGTGCTGAGGGCTCCAGAGCTGCCCCAGCACTGCAGGGGGGTCTCAGCAGACACAGCAGAGGGGCAGAATCCCCTCCCTGCCCCTGCTGCCCACCCTGCTGGGGATCAGCCCAGGGCAGGCTGGGGCTGGGCTGGCAGCGCTCAGTGCTGGCTCCTGTCCAGCTCTGCACCCCCAGCACCCCCAAGTCCTTCTCCCCAGGGCTGCTCTCAGCCCTTCAGCCCCAGCCTGGGCTGCCACTGGAGTTGTTCTGAGCCAGCTGCAGGACCTGGGCCTTGCCCTTGATGAATGTCAGGAGGTTCACACAGCCCCACCTCTCCAGCTTGTCCAGGTCCCTCTGGGTGGCAAGAGCATTGAGTTCAACCAAAACCTGAGTCCAAATCAAAGCTGAAATGCTTGGCCAATACAGCAAAAGAACCAGGATTCATGGAGCTCCAGGGATGGACAAGCTCGTGTGCACACCAGCTTACCTCTAACATGTACCCCAAAGCAGAAACCACAGAACCCCAGCACAGTGTGTGTTGGGAAGGGACTTCTGGAGATCATCCAGTCCAACCCCTCCTCTCAAGAAGGGCACCCACAGCAGCTTGCCCAAGAGCACAATGGCTGGGGGATGGTTGGAAGCTTTCCAGAGGAGACTACAGCCTCTCTGGGCAGCCTGCTCCAGGCCTCCAGCACCCTCAAATTAAAAAAGTTCCTCCTCATGTTTAGATGGAACTTCTCATGTTGCACCTTGTGCCCATTGCCTCTTATCCTGGCACTGGGGACCAATGAACAAAGCCTGGTCCCATCCTCCTGACTCCCACCCTTGGGCTATTGATTAGCACTGATGAGATCCCCTCAGGCTGCTCTTCTGCAGGCTCTCAGCCCCACAGCCTTTGCTTCTCACAGAGCTGTTCCAGGTCCCTCAGCAGCTTCCTAGCCCTAAATATGCTGACAATAGTAAACAAACCACTTGGTGTGGACATCACTTGATGAAAAACAGGGAGAAAGAAGCCCACACAGCAGGTTTATGCCTTCACTCTTGGTTCACTACATCTCTTTCCCATTTTCTTTCTGCCTTTGTGATCAGGACAGCAGCCCAGGAGCTTGGAATTACAGCAGGTTGTCAGAATGAGGATACAAAGAGGTAATTAAGCAGATTATCCAAACAACTGCTGCTCTCCTAATCTCATTACAGGCCCAGGGAACAGCACAACCATCCTCTGGGGCGAGCTGAAGCCTCCCCTGCAGCTCCAGGCCAGCAGCCTCATGGAAGGCGTCCGAGCCCGCACCTACAAGCCGCTGCTGGCACGGCCCAGGTGCCAGGGGCTGGAGGCCAGGATCCGCCACTTCGTGCGCAGGGGCCGCATCGAGACCCCCCAGGGCCTGCACCTGGGCGAGGACGGGGACCAGCAGCCCCCCGACAGCAAGAGGAGCCACCACGGCCCAGAGAGCGGCGCTGGCACAGAGCAGCCTCCCAAGAGGGTCTGCGTGGACGCAGAGTGACGGCGCCGGGGCCGGGCAGTGCCCGCCCGGGGAGGGATTCGGCGGCAGAGAGAGGGCATTTTCCAGGGCTACTTTTATAAACGCCAAGCTGCTCTGGGGAGTGCTGCCGTGTCTGGGCTCTGCGGAGGGCCTGAGGGCTGCCTCACCCTGCTCTGCTTTTCTTCAGCCACCAGAGAAGCACTTGGGTAGTGCTGATGTGCAGCGTTCAGGAGGGTCTGTGCACTGCTGCGGTGGCCGGGGGGGGGTAGGGGATGCCTCTCCCCCTCAGCCTGCTTTCATTCTTTAGGAGTTGACCAAAAAGTGCAGTTTTCCAGGGCTATTTCTATACATTTCCAGACAATTTGTGGCTTGCTGCTGTGTCTCAGGCCTGGGAGGGGGTCGAGGGGCACCTCTGTCCCCCTTGGTTTTCTTAGCTGACACAACAAAGCACTTTGTAGTGCTGCTTGTTACAGCGTTCAGGAAAATCTGTGCCATGCTGGGGGGGATGTGGGGGTCCCTCACCCCCTCAGAGCCTCTCTGCTTCGGGTCTTTGTGAATTGACCAAGAAAAGCATTTTTCTAGCACTCTTTTCACACACTCTTGTGGCTTTTTGCCCGTGAGGTGGGTGGAGGACCCTCAGCCCTCTCAGAGCCCCTCGCTCTGCCCTTCATTGACTGAAACTGCAGGATCTTAGTGCTCCGTTATGCACTTCAGAGCATCTTGTGCAGTGCTGCTGTGCCTCAGAGGGGCTGGGTGGGAGGTGGGGTGCCTGGGAGGGGTCCCTCAGGGTCTCTCACCCCACTTTTGGGTTTGGTTGACCTAGAATTGCAGATTTTTAGTGCAGTTTCTATGCATTTAAGGAGATCTGGCGGAGTCCGGCTCCGGGTAGGGCCAAGGGGTGTCCGGAGGGGACTCAGCCTCCTCAGAGCTCTCACCTGGCTGCGGCGCCTTGGCGCTTGTGGTGGGACCCGCTGAGACTGTACCGGGCTGGGGCAGCCAAAGACCCCCCCCACCTACCAGGCCTCCTCCTCCTCCCCCCGAAGCCCCCCGGCCGCCGTCCCCCCGTACCTGCCCGCGCCCGGCCGCTGCTGCGCTCCCGCCGCGGTCGCTACCGAGGCCGCCAACCGTCGCCGGCATTTAAACAGCGGGACGGGGCCTGCCGCGGCGGTGCCATTGGGTAGCGCTGCCGTCGCTCAGCCGCATGCCCCCTTCTGATTCGGCGTAGGCGCCGCAGTGCCGCCCCCGCGCCGCCGCCATTGGTCGGAAGGGGGAGGAGGGAGGGCGGCAGGAAGATGGCGGCGGCCGGCGGCGGCTGCGGGCTGTGGCGGCGGCTCGGGGCCGGCGGGGGCTGGGCTGTGCGGGCAGCCAGCAGCGGCCGGCGGGCGGCGGCGGAGGCCCCCCGGGCCGAGGAGCTGGCGGAGCGGCTGCGGGCGCGAAAAAGGGAGGAGGAGAAGCGAGAGGTGAGCGGGGAGCCATAGCGCGGCCCGGGCGGATGCTGAGGGGAGAGGCTGAGCGGCTGCAGCTCCGCCGGCCCCGCGGGCGGCCCGGGCCCGGTGTGGGTCGGATGCGGCTTCACGGGGCCGAGCGCCCTGCCCTCGGGGCACAACCGCATGAACGCTCTAGGCTGGAGGCAGCTCGGCTGGACAGTGCCCTGCGGGAGAAGAGCTGGGTGCTGGCAGCGGCAGCTGAAGGGGAGCCAGGGGGTGCCCAGGTGGGCAAGAAGGGCAGCAGCAGCCTGGCCTGGCTCAGCAGTGGTGTGGGCAGCAGGAGCAGGGCAGGGATTCTGCCCCTGGGCTGGGCACTGCTGAGGCCACCCCTTGAGTGCTGGGTTCAGCTGTGGGCCCTGAGTGCCAGGAGAACACTGAGGAGCTGGAGCAGGGCCAGAGAAGGGCAGCAAAGGTGGGGAAGGGTCTGGAGAGCTTTTGGGGAGGGGCTGAGGGACCTTGCTGGAGAAGAGGAGGCTGAGGGGAAACCTTCTGGTTGTGCCCTGAAAGGAGGTTGACACGAGGTGGGGATTGGTCTCTTGTCCCCAAGAAACGAGTGATAGGACGAGAGGAAAAGGCCTGCAGCGGCAGCAGGGCAGGTTGAGGTTGAACATGAGGAACAATTTCAGCCCTTTCAGGGGCTGCCCAGGGCCTAGGCAGATTTTCTTTCCCAACGTGTGAGGTTCCTGGAGTCGGTCAGAGGATGCCTGGAGTTCAGGGCTGGCACTTTCCTCGCAGGAGCTGGAAGCAGAGAGAAGCATTTTTGAGACCAAGCAAATTTTTGCAGGTAGAAGGCAAGAATTGGAGGTTATAAGATGCAGGAAAGAGCCTAGCACCGAATTTCACTTTCCAAAATGTGATGTTCCTGGAGACAGTCCATCCCTGGAGGTGTCTGGGAGCTGTGCTGAGGGCCCTGGTGTGGTGGTGACCTGGCAGTGCTGGGTTCATGCTCTGAAAGCTCTGTTCCGTCCAAAACGGGTCTGTGACTCTGGCCGTGCACACTGCAGCACTGGGCAGGTGGGAAGCAAGTGCGGGTCAGGCAGAGGCATGTGAAAGCCAAGAGCTGCTCACCCCCCACTGAGGGCCGTTTCTGCTCCCCCAGGCGCCCCAGGACGCGGCGCAGAGGCGGGTGCGGCAGCTGGCCACGCTGGGCAGGCGGCTGCAGCAGCTGCACCCCAACGTGCTGGCCAAGATCCTCAAGGAGGGGACCTTGTTCCAGAACGAGGAGATTGTGGTGATCAACAAACCCTACGGCCTGCCCGTGCACGGTGAGCGCACAGCAGCAGTGCTGCTGCTGCAGAGGCTGGAACGGTGCTGATGGAGCATCCTCTCTCCATCCTCCCCTGGCTGAGCTTTCCTCCCTGGGGAGGCGTCTGGGGACTCCGGCACCTTTGTGTCGCTGCCTCCATCTTGTGTTTTGAGCTTCTGCCCTGACTCCTTTGCCTGTGGGTTCTGCAGGAGGCCCTGGGGTCAAGAACTGCATCACTGATGTGCTGCCAATTTTGGCCAAGATGTTGGAGAACATGAAAGCTGAGCCACTCCACCTCTGCCACCGGCTGGACAAAGAGACCACCGGCGTGATGGTGCTGGCACGGAGCAAGGAGGTGGCAGACAGGATCCGGCTCCTCTTCAAGACCCGGCAGGTGGAGAAGATCTACTGGTAGGAAAGGGCTGGGTGGAGAAGTGGCTTCAAAAGGTTTAAAGAAGGGTTTGAGGAGTGGCTGAGGGGACTGGCAGAGGGGGATAAGAAGGGTCTGGAGAAGGGCTGAAGGGACAATTAAGCAGCTTTGAAGGGTTTGAAGAAAGATCAGAAGGGGGTGTGAAGAGTCTGGAGAAGGGCTGAAGGGACAGCCAGAAGGGGTTGTGAAGAGTCTGGAGAAGAGCTGAAGGGACAGCCAGAAGGGGCTGTGGTGCCTGAAGAAGGGCTGGGGCACCAGGATGTGGGGCTCTAGAAACACTGAGTGTTTATCTTTCCTCAAGCCTCTTTTTGTGAGCCAGTGTGATGGGAAGAGGGCTGTAGGGAAGGTTCCTCTCCCACTGATGTAACCCCCACCCTCCACCCTGGACCTCTGCTTTCCTTCACCAGGGCAATTAGCCTGGGGGAGCCTGACCCTGCCGAGGGTGTGGTGGAGATCCCCATGGTGGAGAAGGAGGTGCAGAGCCACCAGTCACACTACAAGGTGAGCCACACAGCCTGCGGGCCGCCGCTCCCTGCTCCCTGCCCCGGGCTCACCCTCTCTACCCGCCTCAGATGACGCTGGCCCCCAGCTACCGCCTGCGGCCGGAGGACGGGAGGGAGGTGAGGACGCGCAGGGAGCGCGGCGCCGAGAGCGCTGTGACTCGCTACCGCTGCCTGGCCACTGCCGCCGCCTGCTCCCTGCTGGAGCTGCAGCCCATCACGGGTGAGCTGTCCCCAGCACTGCAGGGCTTTCCCTGCAGCTCTGCAGACATGAAGTCATTTTTGGGTTGAGTTCTGGGAATAAACCACCCCCGGGGTGGTGGTTTGTAGCCAAGCTGCTCTGTGGTGATTTCGGCACGGGAGTAGCCATGGGAGGGGGGCGCTGGGAGCTGAGGTCTGGTGCAGCTGCTGGTCACCTCTCACAGAATCACAGAGTGCACTGAGTTGGACCCTCAGAGAAGAAAGAAGTCAGAAAGAAATTCTTCCTGGTGAGAGTGGGGAGGCACTGGAACAGGTTCCTGGGGAGGTTGTTGATGCCTCCTTCCTGGAGGTGTTCGAGGCCAGGTTGGATGAAGCCTTGAGCAACCTGGGCTGGTGACCCTGACCCTAACCCCTGGCAGCAGGCTTGGAACTAGATAATCTTTAAGGACCCTTCCAGCCCAAACCATGCAATGATTCTGTGATCCTTCTTCAACCCCACTGCAGTCAGTAGGGACATCCCCAACTAGATTAGGCTGCTCAGGGCCCCATCAAGGATGACCCTGAATGACTCCAGGGACAGAGCCTCCACTCCATCTCTAGCAACCTGCTCCACTACTTCACTGTTTCTGCTCCTCTCAGGGGTGAAGCACCAGATCCGGGTCCACCTGGCCTATGGCTTGGGCTGCCCCATCCTGGGGGATCACAAATATTCCCACTGGAGCAAGCTGGCACCACAGGTAAGGCAGCTCCTGGAGCTGGATCCATCCCCTCTGTGCCCCCAGCTCCTCCCGGGCTGGGGTTAAGTGCCAGCTGAAGAGATGAGGGTGTGGAAGAGCTGTGCTCTGTCCTCACACAGAAGCTCCCCGAGGTCACCTTGAGGAGGCTGAGGCTGCAGCAGAGCAAGGCTCGGCACCTGCCCCTGCACCTCCACGCCCGCCGGCTCTGTCTGCCGCTGGGCCAGCAGCTCGACCTCGTCTGCAAGCCTCCCCCCTTCTTCCAGAAGACGCTGGAGAAGCTGGAGCTGGACATCAGCAGAGACTGAGGAGGCAGGGCCTGGAGTGCTGCTGCCATCCCTCTCCCCTCCAGCACGTGGGCCACTCGGGCTCCACCTTGCAGCCAGCAGTGGCATGAAGTCCACCAGAGGCCTCCTGTTTCGGTACTCATGTTGGTGGCTTCGGAGCAGGTACCTGCCTGTGCTGGCCTTGATGTGGGGCAGGAGGGTGGCTGCAGAGCCTCTTGTCTGGACAAATGAGGTTGGGCAGAAGCTGGCTTTGGTCCAGTCCCTGCTTTGAACTTGGTGAGCAATAAACGGTCGCAGTGTCTGCCGAGGGTCGTGTCTGTGTGCTCAGCCTGGTGGAGCTCAGTCCCTGGCCGCTGTCCCTCCTGGTTTGAGGGCTGCCTAGAGCTGTCAGCAGCTTCTCCTCCCGTCCTGGCATTCCACACTTGGATTTGGAGACTCACTCATTCCAAAATCCATCGAAAGCTCAATTTGGCAGCTCCTGGGGGCTGTCTGGCTGTGCCCAGAGGATTTCCTCCACTCGGCTTGGCTGGGCAGCTCCGGGACTCCCTCTGCTCTGTGCTGCCAGAGCCGTTGGCATGGGATTTTGGGAGCAGCTCCACTTCAGGAGGCTCTTTCCCGTCCCACCACCTCTTCTGATTTCCTTACTGCTTGTTTCTAGATCCTGTTACCAGGATCCTTCTCCTTCAGGATCTTGCTGTGGAACCAGATGCCTCCTCAGGGCATGGGGGAAGGAGAATGGGAAGGCTGAAAAGCTGGGCAGCCTCAGAATGGTGCCCACCAGCGTTTGGTGTCTCTTTGCCTGCCCCTAGATGTGGGCACTGGGACATCCTCCAGCCCCTCTGGCTGATTTGGGTGCTGGAAATGTCTCTGTGCCCCGCTGTGGACCTGGCTGGGGCTTCTTGGTAGGGTAATTCCCTGTGTCCCAGCTCTCTGCTCACAAAGGTGGGCTGAAAAATCTCTGGGGAGCTCCACACCCCTTGAATGTGGGCCCAAAAATACATCAACTTATGAGAGAGGGACCTAAAACCACTGGCAGCAAGGGAGTGGCTGTGGCCAGGGAGGGACGTGGTTGCCTTTTAGCTATTTTGGGGGGTGCTATTTCCACCAAGGTCCCCCCTGTCATTACCATCGCCTCAAGCTCTCGTTTACAGCCCAGTTCGGAGCTTCAGCCGTTCAGTGTCCCTCAGAGAGCAGCAGCAGCAGCAGCAGCAGCGGCAGACGCCTGTCCCGGCCAGCAGCATGTCGCTGTCACACACGGCCGCCGAGTTCATGCTGTCGGACGCGCTGCTGCCGGAGCCCGGCGGGGCGCGCACTCGGCGGCTACGGCTGGAGCTGCCCAGCGACCGCCTGCTGAAGTTCGTCACCGTGGGGCTGCCTCTTTGCCTCGTCTCCTTGGCCTTCGCCCGCGAGTTCTCTGCCGGTAAGCTGGGGGACTTTGGGGGTCTTTGAGTCCCCAGCAGCTGCTGGTGGTGGTTTGGTCGCTGCAAACCCCTGGTGGTCACAGCCCGAGGTGGAGCAGGCTCGTTCGGGAGCTGTTTTGTCTCCAGGGGTGTTTATTGATTTGGTTTCCTGAGTCATTGGTGTTGGGAAAGTGAATCGATGCTGCCCCCCCAGCTGCTTGCCCCCAGCACCTTTGGGTGCTAGGGGCTGTTTCCGAGGAGGAAGGTGCTGGCAGGGGCTGGTCAGGCAGCACAGAGGGTTGCATTGATGGTGCCTTGTGGCCTCAGTCTAAATCTGGCCTCGGCTAACATCCCTGTGGGGATTTGGCCTGGCTCCAGTTCCTGGCTGCTCTCCAGTTCCTCCACCATGTTCAAAGGTTTGTGTGCAGGAAGCGATGGAGCAGTCCTGGCTTGGGAAGCACAGCCCCAGACTGAGCACAGAAAAGGCTTTCTGTGGGCTCTCCACTGGCACCTTGGCCCAGTGTGCACCTGTGGCTAAGGGTCACCCTCCTCCTCCTCACCTCCAGGCTCCCAGATCAGCTGCTTCTCTCCCACCAACTTCACTGGGAAGCAGGCTGCCTACGTTGACACAGCCTGCTGGGACTCCCTGCTCCACCACGGCTATGACGCTGAGGGACAGCCTCTCACCAAGTCCCTCTGGGTGCTCAAGGTATGGCCCAAGCTCAGGTCAAGGTGCCCTCAGCTCCCATTTGGGTCACCATCTGACATCTCCTTGTCCCCTTGCCCAGGTCTTCCCCTACTCACTGCTGGTGGTGGCGGTGCTGATGTACCTGCCCTACCTGCTGTGGCGCTACGCAGCCGCCCCCGCCCTGCACTGCGACCTCCTCTTCATCATCGATGAGCTGGACAAGTCCTACAACCGCTCCGTGCGCCTGGTGCAGCACATGAGGAAGGTCCAGCAGGCCAGCGCTGAGCCCGAGAGCTTCTGGGAGGAGTATGAGAGGTTAGGCCAGCAGGCAGCCCTCTGGAGTCCCTGCACGCTGAGGGTGGAGCCGGGCGGGGTGCCGGGGCGTGGGGCGGGTGGCTCTGACTGCTCTGGGTGCCCTCAGGGCTCGCCGCCAGCGCTACTTCGAGTTCCCGCTGCTGGAGCGGTACCTGGCCTGCAAGCAGCGCGCCCACGCCTTGGCCTTCGTCTACATCCTGAGGAACCTCCTCCTGCTCCTCTTCTTGGCCGCCACCTGCCTCTACCTGGTCTTCCTCCACCTCAACGTCTTCTTCCAGGATGAATTCAGCTGCTCCATCAAAACGGGGCTGCTCCAGGCAGAGCCCCACATCCCCCCCCTCATCCCCTGCAAGCTGCTCTTCTACTCCACCTTCCAGCTCACCAGCCTCTCCCTGGGCAGCGTCTACGTCCTCCTCGTCCCTGTTGTCATCTATGGCGCCCTGCAGCTGTGCCAGTGGGACAAGGGTCTGCTCTCTGTCTACGAGATGCTGCCTGCTTTCGACCTCCTCAGCCGCAAGATGCTCACCTGCCCTGTCAACGACCTCAACATCATCCTGCTCTTCCTCCGTGCCAACATCTCACACCTCACCTCCTTCAGCCGCCTCAACGCTGTCAGTGCCCTGAAGGAAGCCACCCCCAACAGGGAGGACATCGACACCGTGGTGGACTTCATGACACTGCTGGCTGGGCTGGAGGCCACCAAACCCAAACACCCTGAGGCCGAAGGCAGTGCTTCCCTCTCCAACGGCGGGGCTCGAGGTGTGCTTGTTCAGTAGAGACAGCTTCCTCCTGCTCCTCTTGCATCCCAAATCCCAGCCTTTGGGCTCCGAAACCCCAGCCCTTGACTCCCCAGTCCCCACCCTGCAGGGATTGGGATCCTTCCCCTGGAGCCAGGGCCTGCAGAGTTCTGGTGCCAGTGGTCGCCAGTTCCGGGTAGAGCCGGGGCTGGATTGCAGGAGCCAGGCTGCGATGCCGGCGCGGGGGTGGGAGTTGCTATAGGAACAGAAAGTGGAGCCTGAGGCTTCCATCTAAGCTCTGGGCAACACTGGGTGGGTGCTGGAGGGGGTCTCCATTTTTGGGAAGGAGGAGCTTGGACTCCTTGGGGGCTGATGCTGAAGGGACTATTCCTGCCCCCTTCTCCTAGTGGGAAGCTGGAGCTGGATCTCCAAGGCTGAGCCTCATCCCTGTCCCACTTTGAAGGACCTGTGGGGGTGCCCCTTTTGTCCCCCTCTTCAATTCCTGACTCCCACAGCAGTGATGCTGAGGCTCTGCCAGTGGCTCGCCCTGGGCAGGACTGAATCCAGGATTCCAGGCTCCTTTCCCGGTCCCAAACTGCAGTCCGAAGGCTGCGACTGTAAGGAAGCGCCGGAGCCGAGCTGGCTGCAGCAGCCGCGTTGGCCTGGCAACGGCGGGGCCGGCACAGCCGCCTCTGGGCTGCTGCGGTTTGCCCACTTCGCTGACCTCCTCCTCTTCCTCTCTCTGCCCAGAAGTGAAACCTGGAGTGGAAGCGCTGGGAAAACCCTCCCGGGACTCATTCGGCTCTGCTTGACCCCTCCAGGAGCAGGCAGGATCCTAGGGATCCAGTTTGATCCACTCCTTCCTCCAGTGCATTAAACAAGTTTGGATCCATCCCGAGCTGAGCTCAGCTGTTCTCTTCCTGGGATGGGGGAGCCTCTCCTTATGTTTATCCAGCAAAACAACATCTAAAGTGGGGAGCAGAGACCCTCTGGGATGTCTCACTCTGAGTAGGGCAGATGCCACCTTCTGCCTCTTCCGCACAGATCTCCTGGCTTCTAGGGCAGTAAGTTGGGAATCATGGAATTGTTTGGGTTGAGAAAGACCTTTTAAGAGTCCAACCATTAACTGGAAGCCTAAAGGATGCTCCGAGGGGAAAAAAGGATCCAAGGATGAACCAAACACTTTTATTAATGAATCGTCAACAGAGGGAGGTGGAGGACACTGAGCTGCCACAAACCAGCAGCTGCCAGCCTCAGCGTCCAGCTGTGGACTGGTTATGGTAGAGCTCCTCTGCCCCCTTACCCCCTGCCACATCTCTGAGGGCAGTAAGGAGCAGCAGTGAGGGGTTCTGCCCCCACCTCTGTGTCCTGCTGCTCATCTTCACCTCAGTTAGATGGATGTCAGTTAAATTGGTTTCCTCACCCCTGCCAACCCCTTTTGCAGCCTTGACTTCAGGCCACAAAGCTGGGAAGTAGGACACAAAGCAGCCACCCGCAGCTGGCAGAGCCTCGGTGCCACCACCCCCAGCAGGTGTGAGCTGCCCCAGCCTGCCCTTGCCTACTGCCCCCCAGCTGTCAGGAGCTGGGGAGCAGCAGCAGCTCCTTGCTCCCGGCCGCTTGGGCTCTCCCCGAGGCTCCCCTGGAGGTGTCCAGGAGGAAGGGAGGTGCAGGCAGCCCCTGGCTGTTGTAGAGGGCACAGGCCTGGTAGTCACAGGGCCACTCTGCCCAGGCGTAGCGCAAGCCCAGCACCAGCGGCCCGCAGCCTGCCAGGGCCAGTGTCACCGTGCGGGACCCCACTGCCACCACCGGCGCTGGCACCCACCCGCGCTGGCTGGAGCAGCGAACCTGGGTGGGGAAGAAGCCTCCATCAGCGTGGGCTGCCCTGTGCCAGCCAGGGCAGAAGCCTTCCCCTCCTTACCTCGAAGCCTGCCGCGTCCCTCCGCCGCCAGAGCAGCTCCTGGCTGTAGGTGACGTTCAGCAGCCCCTTGGTCACCTCCAGGGTGGCACGGGCCGGGTACGGCCCCTGGAACACGAGGGACCGCTCCCCGTACGCCACCGCCCTGGCACCCAGCTGCAGCCGCAGGGCCACGGTCTGCTTGTCCCGGGGGTGGATGCTGCCGAGGAAGAGGAGGGAGGCAGCGGTCACTGAGAGCTCCAGCTGCGGGCCCGGGCCCCGCCGCCCGCACTCGCCTGCCGTAGGGGGAATGCTCATCGCCCAGGTCCATGGCCACGGCCATGAAGGTGTTGGGCATCCTGGCGTTGGGCACCACCCCCAGGTCGGCCGTTTGGTGCCAGCGCAGCCGCGCGAAGCTATCGTCAGGGCTCTGCCGGCGGTAGGTGGACAACTGCGGGGCAAGGAGCAGCCGGGAAGGAGCTCAGCACCCCAGCAGGATGCATCCAGCCAGGAAGGGGCTCAGCACCCCGGCAGGATGCATCCAGCCAGGAAGGGGCTTAGCACCACGGCAGGATTCATCCAGCCGAGAAGGGGCTCAGCACCCCGGCAGGATTCATCCAGCCGAGAAGGAGCTCAGCACCCTGGCAGGATTCATCCAGCCGAGAAGGGGCTCAGCACCACGGCAGGATTCATCCAGCCGAGAAGGGGCTCAGCACCCCGGCAGGATTCATCCAGCCGAGAAGGGGCTCAGCACCACGGCAGGATTCATCCAGCCGAGAAGGGGCTCAGCACCCCGGCAGGATTCATCCAGCCGAGAAGGGGCTCAGCACCCCGGCAGGATTCATCCAGCCGAGAAGGGGCTCAGCACCCTGGCAGGATTCATCCAGCCAGGAAGGGGCTCAGCACCCCGGCAGGATTCATCCAGCCGGGAAGGAGCTCAGCACCCCGGCAGGATTCATCCAGCCGAGAAGGGGCTCAGCACCCCATCAGGACTCATCAGACTGGGGAAAGGGCTCAGCATCCCAAAAGTATTTATCCAGGTGTTTGCTGCATCCCCTCCCTGCCACTGTCTTTTGGGGTGTGAAGGGATGAGTGACAGTACCCTGAGCATCACAGCACTGTCCCCAGAGGAGGGTCACAGAAGACACCTTTGAGATCATGGAGTCCAACATCTACCAGCAGTGCCAGGGCACCAACAACCCAGGGCACTCAGCACCACAGCTCCAGGTCTCTGAAATCACTCCAGGGATGGAGACTCCACCACTGCCCTGGGCAGCCTGGAACAGGCCTGGAGAACCCTCGAGGGGAAGAAATTGTTTCTCATGGCCAACCCAAACCTCCTCTGGGGCAACCTGAGGCCATTTCTTCTTGTCCTGTCCCTTGTTCCCTGGCAGCAGAGCCCAACCCCAGCTGGCTGCAGGCTCCTGGCAGGGAGCTGCAGAGAGCAATGAGGTCTCCTCTCAGCCTCCTCTGCTCCACGCTCAGCACCCCCAGCTGCCCCTCCCCAGCCCTCTTCTCCAGACCCTTCCCCACCTTTGCTGCCCTTCTCTGGCCCTGCTCCAGCTCCTCAGTGTCCTCCTGGCACTCAGGGCCCACAGCTGAACCCAGCACTCAAGGGGTGGCCTCAGCAGTGCCCAGCCCAGGGGCACAATCCCTGCCCTGCTCCTGCTGCCCACACCACTGCTGAGCCAGGCCAGGCTGCTGCTGCCCTTCCTGCCCACCTGGGCACTCCCTGGCTCCCCTTTAGCTGCTGCCACCCAGCACCCCCAGGGCCTTTCCTGCTGGGCACTTTCCAGCCACTCTGCCCCAGCCTGGAGCTCTCCTGGGACTGCTGTGCCCCAGGGGCAGGACCCAGCCCTGGGCCTTGCTGAACCTCATCCCATTGCCCTTGGCCCATCCATGCAGCCTGGCCTGGTCCCTCTGCAGAGCCTCCAACCCTGCAGCAGAGCACAGCCACCCAGCTTGGTGCCATCTGCACACTGCCTGCGGGAGCTTCAGTCCTGTCCAGATCATTGCTGAAGCTGAGCCCTGGGGACACCATCTGTGAGCAGCCCCCAGCTGGTTCAGCTCCATTCCCCAGCACCCTCGGGGCCAGCTGTTACCCAGTGCAGCACCCACCCCTCCGAGCCGGCATCTTCTCCAGGGGGGTGCTGCGGGGCACAATTCCATCTGGCCACAGCCACAGCCTGGCCCTCTCCCACTCTGCAGGTCATGGAAGCAGATGTGGCTGCCCAAGCAGGGCTCTCCCCTCCTGCCCCGACACGGACTGTGCCTGAGCCCCTGCGTGTCCCACGCGATGCCACTTAAGATGATTTGCTCCATGCCCTTCTGCACCAGTGAGGCCAGGCCAGCAGCCCTCCCATCCTCCTCGCTGCCGGGGGGCTCACACGGGTGCCCTGGGGCGCTGCTCCTCACCTGCACGAAGCCGAAGGGCAGCAGGGGCAGGCTCTGCCCGGCCGAGGCAGCGTGGGCAGTGCGGCGCCAGTCGGCGATGAGCGCGGGGAAGCTGCAGCTGTACTGCTCCCTGTGCAGGAGGACGTTGGCCTCGCCTGCCACCGAACCCGGCGTGGTGAGAGCCTGGGGGGCTGCCGTGGGGCTTCTCCCGCCTCAGGGAGGGGAAACACCCCCAGACCCTCCCGCCCTGGGGGCTTGCCTTGGTACCAGGCAAGGCCGCGCAGCGCCATGCGGAGCAGGGGGTGGACCATGGCGTTCCACAGCACCGAGGGCGCCTGCGGCCCCGACGGCAGCTGGCTGGGGGAGACACAAGGAGGCAACGCTGGGCTTAAGGGGGAGCCAAAACGCGAGGGGTGGAGGTAGAGCAGGCACCATGCAAAGGGGAGTGCTGGGCTCCTCTTCCTCCTCCCACACCCCACTTGGGCACTGAGGTGAGAGGATTTTACCCAGAGCAAGCAAGACGATGCCAGGAGGCAGCAGCAGGGAGGCTTTGGGAGGGGAAATGGGATGGGAAGGATGCAGGATGCCCCCCATGAGCGACTGCCCCCAAAACCAGCATGGCAGGAGGCAGGAGCTGCTCCCACTGCCTCGACTCTCACCTCCCTGTGTCCTCCAGGAGCCCACAGGCCCGCAGAGCCCTCCGGGAGGACCAAGCCTCGATGGGGGTCCCCGGCCAGGCCGCCTGCACCAGCCCCACGGGGTATCGCCGGGCGTCGTAGAGGGCACGGCCCAGCAGCCAGCAGACGGCCGAGAAGTAGGTGAAGTTGCCGTGGCCCAGGTTTGCTGCCCGAGAGCCAGGGGGTTACAACAGGCAGAAGAGAAGAGGCCACCCGCAGGGCCTTGGGGAGGGGCTCACCAGCCGTGGGGACGGCCCAGGGCAGGTCGATGCGCTCCAGGTCCTGCAGCTCCACGTCGGAGCGGGCAGGAGCCGCGGCGAAGAGGCGGACGTGGGGGTAGCGAGCGGCAGCAGCCAGCTCCCGGCTGGCATTGGCGATCTAGGGGAGAGTTGGCAGCACCCCAGGAGCTGCCCGGCCCGGCCCGCGGCTGGGAAGCTCCCGAGCCCGCGGGTGCCCACCTGCAGCACTGTCATTGCCATGTTGCTCTGCCCACTGCACAGCCACACGTCCCCGAAGTAGACGTCCTGCAGCGTCGCATTCTGCAGGCCCTGTGCGGCTGTCAGCTCGTAGGGACCACCCTGAGCCATGGGCTCCAGGACAGCTGTCCACGTCCCAGAAGGCCCTGGAAGAAGAGGATGCACTTTGCCTTCCACAGCCCCCACAAAGACCTCCAGACCTTTGTGAAGAGGTTTGATGAGTGGACAGACAGGCACTGAGGGGAAGCTTCCCCAGCAGGGAGCCAGGCTGGGGCCATGGATCTCGGAAGCTCTCTGCCATCAGAAGGTCTTTCCTGCTCCCGCAGCTTGCTCCTCCTGCAGCAACCGAAGGGTTAAACCGAAAATCTCGCAGACAAATGTGTGTCAGAGCAGAAGCTGCTGGGAGCAACTCGACTGCAGGAGCAGCTTGGTGTGTGCATGTGTGACACCGAGATGGCTCCTGCTAATTTTAGAGGCGCGGAGCCGAGGCGCAAAGATATTCTGCTGGAGCTCAGCGTGGATTTGCTGCTCGGCTGGGCCCGGACCCTGCAGATCTCCTGGCAGCAGCAGATCTCTGCTCTCTCACAAGACGCCTCCAGGCTCTCCAGCTTGTGGGGGAGCCCTTTGGGCACCGCTTTCACCTCCCAAAAGGTGATAAGCAGCCCCACAACTCACACTGAGATACTTCCAAGCCCTCCAGGAAGGTTCTACCTGTGAAGGTGACGTCCTTCAGGACTCAGAGATCCCCAGCAGGATCCTCTGTTGGGGAGGGATGCAGCCAAAAAAGCAGCTCTGGAGATTTCCCCGGAGATGGATTTGACAGGGAGCGGAGCTGAATCCACCCCCAGCTCCCTCTGCAGCCTCAGCGCCGGGCTCAGGCCTACGCTGTGCCTCCCACTGCAGGCTCCTGCTGCTGGGATCCCGCTGGTGGGAAACCGAAGTGAGCAGAGGCTGCTGCAGGCAGGGACAAGGACGGCTGAGCCCTTCTCAGACCTTCTGCAGAGGGGAAAAGCAGCCCTGGGGGTGCAGGAGCTGGAGCCGCCAGCGGCACTGTCACCTCTGCCAGCCCAGGGCAGCAGCTGGACACAGGCAGGCAGCCACTGGGGAGCCACAGTGCTGCCCAGCCCCCAGGCCAGCAGTCAGCTGCCTGCTGAGGGTCCAGGACAGACCTTTCACTGTCACCAGCTTCTTCATGACGACGATGCCACCCTCCCTGGAGAGAGCCAAGGTCACCGTGGCCCCCGGCTCACCGTAGCCCCACACCACAGCCCCTGCTGGCTCCTTCTGCAGCACCATGTGGTCACCGTAGTAGGAGGCGAAGCCCAGCAGTGCCCCTGGGATCAGACGGCACAAATGTCACCTCCAAGAGGCACAGAGCAAGGACAGAGATCATAGAAGCATAGAAAGGTTCAGGTTGGAAGGGATCTCAAAGCTCAGCCAGCCCCAAGCCCCCTGCTATAGGCAGGGACACCTGCCATTGGAACAGCTTGCTCAAGACCTCATCCCACCTGGTCCTGAACACCTCCCTGGGCTACCTGTGCCAGTCTCTCACCAGCCTCACTTCTTCCTCACATTCAGTTTCAATCTCCCCTCTGCCACTTCAAACCCATTCCTCCTCCTCCTCTCATTACCAGACCTTGTCAATAGTCCCTCCCCAGCCATCCTGTAACCCCCTTCAGATCCTGCAAGGCCACTCCAAGGTCTCCTCCAAGCCTTCTCTTCTCCAGACTGCAGAGCCCCAACTCTCTCAGCCTGTGCTCGTAGGAGAGGAGAGAAATCCTCCAACTCCCTCTTAAATGCAGAGTATTTCATGTCCTGCTCTAATTCACTGCCTCCTTCAGTCCTGGCCAAGCTTCAGGTGGTTAAAAGCAGTGCAGAGCTGAGGATGTGGCATGATTCAAGGTGCCCAGGAGAGCCCAACCCAAAGCCCAGCAGCCTGTGCCAGAGGGAGACTGGATACAGACTTTGGTTAAAATGCTCCAGTAGCAGGAGGGGAACCTCTCTGTCAGCCCAGCCCCGCAAGAAATAGGCTGTGACCTGTTCTTCCCCCTGCACAGCAAGTTTGGCGAGCAGGAGGATGGCAACCACCAGCCATGAGGAAGGAAGCAGAGATCTGACAGAAGCAGAAGACCTGTAAGATCATTACAGCCCCAAGGTGCAAGGCCCCAGGGTCCCTTAGCACCACATCTCTGCCTCTCTGGCCTCATCTGCTGGGGCAGGGGAAGAGACTCTACCAGCACAGTTACTGCAGAACAGGTTATTAGTTTGTAGGTGCTTTAAGTAATCCCCTGGATGGACAAACTGTCCTGGTAGGTCAGTGGAGGTCCAGTTTGGAGCATGATGTTGGAACAGCTGAGAGGCCTTTTGGGTGCCAGGTACCAAGTCACCCTCCCCTTCCAGCTCTGGGCCAAAAGGTTGCTGCAGCAGCTCAGGGCACTCAGCTGTGCCTGGTGCCTGATGTGCAAACCCAACAGCCTGATGCACCGAGGCAAAGGCAGGGAGCAGAAAGCACAGTCCCCCTGGCTGGTCCCCAGGCTGGACTGTCCTGCAAACAAAAGGACTTCTACCAGCACACCTAACTGGCAACGACCTCTGCCAGTTCCTGTCCTCAGGTGTGAACGAGGCCTGAGCAGCGGGAGCCAGGACACCCTCTGGCACCAGGGAGTTTGACTTCTAGCCCAAACGAGGCTGCAAATGTATCCCTGAAACTCTCACAGCAATGCCACAGCTCAACTCTCAACCCTGGCACCTCCAAAAAGCCTCATTTTGGCGGCGTGAACATCAAGGCATGCTTGGAAGAGGGTCAGGGCAAGGTCTGCAGGGCATGGGGAAGCTCCTCCGCAGCCCCTCCCGGGCTGCATTTAAGGCAGGAGATCAGCCTCAGCTCCTGTCCCACCGCCTCCCGCAGCAAGGCTCCGGGGAGGCCGAGTTACATAAAAAACTGAGTCGGAGGAGAGAAGGAAAGGGAAAAAAACCCAAACCAAACCCGAGACGCGGGGAAGAGCCTGGAGGCTATAAAAAGCAGCTGGGAGGAGGGACCGAGAGGCTGCTGAGCAGCCGCATGTGGCTCCCACCTTACGTAAAGCACCGACCCACGGCGGCAGCGCCGCGCCAAGGGCGCCCGGCAGGGGCTGGCAGGGTGCAAAGGCTGCTGAGGAGGGGGGCTGGGGGAGCGAACGGTGACGGAGAGGGTCTAAAGGTGCTGAAGAGGGCGCCGGGGGCGCAGGCGGTGTCAGGGGCTGAGGATTGTCAAAAAAGGGGCTGGGGGTGTAAAGGTTGCTGAAGAGGGGCTCTGGGGGCGTAAAGGCTGGCAGAGAGGGGCTGGAGCTGTGCAAAGGGTGGCAAAGAGGGGCTGGAAGGGTGTAAAGAGTGTTGAGAAAGGCCTGGGGCTGCAAAGGGCATCGAAGAGAGACTGCGGGGGACACAAAGGACATCGAAGAGGGGCTGAGGGTGTAAAAGGCATCAGAAGCAGGGTCTGGGGGGACGTGGAGGGTATTAGAGAAGGGGCTGGAAGGGTGCAGAGGACATCAAGGAGAGGCTTGTGATGTGCAAAGGGTGGCAAAGAGCAGCTAGGAGTGCAAAGGGCACCAAAGCAGGGCTCAGGGGGGTGCAAAGTGCCTCAGAGTGGGCAAGGCTTGGTGGGTAATAAGGTGTCAAAGCAGGAGTCAGGAGAGTGCCAAGGCCTCAAAGCAGGGCTCTGGTGGTGCCAAGGGCCCTGTTCCAAGGGCTGGAGGGTGCCAGGGGTCTCTAAGCAGGGCTCCAGGGGTGCAAGGAGCATTAACACAGGTCTCGGCGGTGCCAAGACCTTCAAAGCAGGTCCCAGGAGGCGGTGCCAAGGACCCTGAAGCAAGTCTGGGCCCCGAAGCAGAGCTCTGAGGGCGCCCCTCGGGGCTGGGGTCAGGGACCCAGGCCCCCCCAGCCCTTTACCTGCGGCCACCGGAGCCAGCGCCAGCAGCACCCACGCCGCCATCCCGGGGGGGTCACACAGCAGGGCCGGGGGGGGACTCCGCTGCCTGCCAGGCCCCGCCCCGCCCCAGGCCCCGCCCCCCGGGGCGGACCCTTCGTTGCCAAGCGACCGCGTCCCGACCGTGTCCCAGAGGCGGCAGCGAAGCGTGGCCGGGTCGGGGCCGGGGCAGGAGCCGGGGCTCGGGGCTGAGGCGTCAGGGGCCGGAAGGGACCGGGAGGGACTGCGGAGAGAGCGGCACGGAGGGAGGGCCCCGCGGGAACGGGCTCCGGGACCACGCACTGCGGCCGGGGCCAGCTGGCTCCGCGGCTGCGCAGTTGGAGGCGCCGAGCGCAGGCGCGGGGGGGCTGGTTGGGCCGCGCCCCCTAGCGGCGCTGCTGCCTCCCACCACCCCCCGGGCCCACCCTCTGGGCCGCGGGTTCGCGTCCCGGCGCCGGCAGTGTGCTCACCTTTGAACCCCACCGCTTGTGCCTGCTGCGGGGCGACATGGAAGAGGCTCCTATGGCCATCCCCTCCTCCTGCAGGACCCTGCGGCTGCCTCCCGGCTTCCTGAATCTGCTGGAGGGGCTGGCGAGGGAGGTGATTCGGGCACAGCCCCTGGACGTGGTGACCTTTGCTGCTCAGCACTTCCAGCAGCTGCTGCAGCAGAGAGAGGGTGAGTGGCGGTGCCCATCCCTGCACCACTTCCCCAGCCTGTGTGGCATCATGCCTGCCCGTCACCAGGACACCAGGCCTTCTTCCTGTACCTGTCACCCAGAGTGTCAGGCTTGCCTTGTGTGCCCTCCAGTCTGGCCATCAGACCTACCCATGTGCCTATTTCCCATGGTGTCCAGCCTGCCCTTGGGCCCATAGCATCAGATCTGCTCCTTGTACCCCTTTGCTCAGGGCATCAGGTTTCCCCATCTGTTCATTCACCAGAGAGCTAAGTCTGCTCCATGTGTGCCCATCATCCAGGGCATCAGGCCTGGCCTATATGCCCATCACGCAGGGCACAGCAGCTGCCTTGTGTGCCTATCACTCAGAATGTGGCACCTGCCCCATGTGCCCATTGCTTGGGGCATCAGCTCTGCCTAACGTGCCCATCACATGAGGTGGGCCTTTACCAGTGCCCATCACCCATGGTGTCAAGCTTTGTGCCCACTGCACCTGCCCCATGTGCCCATTGTTCAGGGCATGTGTCCATCAGGCCTTCCTCGGGAGCTCATTGTCCATGCTGCCAGGCTTGCCCTTATGCCCATCACCTAGGGCACCACACCAGCCCCATGTGCCCATCTGAGGGGACATTGCCCCTTGCCCTTCCCTCATGCCACCAACCCATGGCATCAAGCCTTCTCCTCCTTCACCAGATGGCTCAGTTGACCCTGTGGCACAGGGAGCCCTGATGGAGGACCAGCCTCTGTGCCAGGTAAGACTCACCCTACCCTCCCTGCACACACGCCTGGTGACTTTGGGGTATCTGGGGCAAAGGGCTGGCACTCCCCTCCCCGCCCCAGGCAGCTCCTCTGCTCTTGTCCCATGCCACCTAAATCCAGGCTCTTCCTGATTCTCCCTCAGGAGCCAAAGGAGGCCAAGGAGAAGGAGGCCAAGGACAGGGAGGAGGAGGAGCAGGCAGGCAGCAGGGCAGCCACACACAGGGTAAGTGGCACAGTGCCTGCACCCAAAACAAGGCCAGCCCAGCCCAACACAGGCACCCAGCAGCACCCCCAGACCCTCCTGGGGTGCAACAAGGAGGGGCAAACCCATGGTGTGTGTGTGTGGAGGATCACTCCCTGTAGATATTGGTACTGATAGCAACACTCAATGCCCTGGGTTAGAGCCTGAGGAGTCTGAAGAGATCAACAGGTACAGCCCCAATAAATACCTCTGCTGCCCCACAGTCTTTGTTACTTAATGGAGCCTGCTCACTTTACCCTCTAAGGGGAGATGTGCAGCAGTGTAAAAACATTCAATATGTGATTTATTTGTAGGCAAATGCCCTCTAAATACCTGCTCCTTAACCCTCTGGGCTCTGCTTGTTCCTTATCCTGCCTTCTATCAATACATGTTCTGTATATTAATGCAGGACATTAATGCATAGTCATCAGATCTATATCCATTAATGCACAGTCATCATATCTATATCCATTAATGCACAGTCATCAGATCTATATCCATTAATCACAGTCATCAGATCTATATCCATTAATCACAGTCATCAGATCTATATATGTGATATTCTTCTTGGTAAATGGCCTTTGCATGCATTTTTTACACCATGGATTAGAATCATAGAACCAGTCAGGGTTGGAAGGGACCACAAGGAGCAGCCAGTTCCAAGCCCCCTGCCATGCCCAGGAACACAGCCTCAGCCAGCCTGGCCTCAAACACCTCCAGCCATGGGGCCTCAGCCACCTCCCTGAGCAGCCCATTCCAGCCTCTCACCACTCTCCTGCTCAACAACTTCCTCCTCACCTCCAGCCTCACTCTCCCCACCTCCACCTTTGCTCCATCCCCCCCACTCCTGCCACTCTCTCACAGCCTCAAAAGTCCCTCCCCAGCTTTTTTGGAGCCCCCTTCAGATGCTGCAAGGCCACAAGAAGGTCACCTGGGAGCCTCCTCTGCTCCTGCCTGCACAGCCCCAGCTCTTTCAGGCTGTGCTCACAGCAGAGTTGCTGCAGCCCTCTGAGCATCCTCCTGGCCCTGCTCTGGACACACTCCAGCATCTCCAGAGCCCTCTTGTCCCAGGGGCTCCAGAGCTGGATGCAGGACTCCATCTGGGGTCTCAGCAGAGCAGAGCAGAGGGGCAGAAACCCCTCCCTGGCCCTGCTGGCCACACTGCTGCTGCTGCAGCCCAGGCTCTGCTTGGCTCTCTGGGCTGCAGTGCACACTGCTGGCTCCTGCTGAGCTTCTCCTCCAGCAGCACCCCCAAGCCCCTCTCCTCAGGGCTGCTCTCCAGCCTGGCACTGCCCAGCCTGGATTGGTGCTTGGCATTGCCTCCCCCCAGCTGCATGACCTTGTCCTTGGTCTTGTTGAACCTCCTGAGCTTGGCTTGTGCCCACCTCTGCAGCCTGTGCAGGTCCCTCTGGATGGATCCTGCCCTCCAGCCTGGCTGCTGCACCACACAGCTTGGTGTGGGCAGCAAACTTGCTAAGTGCTAAGGCACTCAGTGCCTCTGTCCATGGCACCCACAGAGATGCTGAACAAGCCTAGTCCCAGGACTGATCTCTGAGGGACTCCACTTGTCAATTACCTTTACTATTACCTCTTAATTTTGCCTTATAAATATATATTCTATATGCTGATGTCTGTTAAGAGACCAAAAATAGATGTGGACGCTACTTGTGTAGGCAAATCCCCTTCAATACTTATATTACCCTTCAATATTTATATATAAACATTATATATTTATATATTTAGCTCTATTCTTTATTTAAACTCCTTTATTTCCCCTTTTAAATATATATATATATTCTCTATATATTCCCTATGTGTTCTCTATATATCCTCTCTATTCCCTATATATCCTCTGCATTCCCTATATATTCTCTCTCTCTATCCCTATGTATTCTCTAGGTGTATATTCATCTATAAATACACAGTAATGGCATTAATATCTAAAGATAAGACCTAAATCTACCTTAATAAATACATGAGTATATCAAAACTAGATCTGTTCTGTACCTGTAGGCCAACACCTTTTAATTGTCTCTGCTTTCCCCTGCACGTTCCCTCTGTTATTGATTGTGCCCTCTTTGGTTTCACCCTATAAATAGATTTATTCTTGGTATTGATAGAAGTTTGTACAGAAAAATAGGACAACGATGTAGAATGACATCTAAAAATAGATATTCTGTATTAATAGGTGAATACTCTTCAAGCAAATCCAGTTTGCCCAATAAATTCTCTTTATTATTGATGAGACCCCCTGAATTTCACCTTATAAATAGATCTGTTCTCTAGAATAGAGAGATCCATGTCCCTATCTAGATATAACCAGAACAGATAGATAGAAAATACATCAAATGTAGATATAATCAATATTTTCAGGCAAACACCCTTTCCATAGATCCATTTTCCCCTGTGGGTTCTCTTTATCACTGATGATATTTCATCCTATATGCACATCTCCTGTAGCTGAATCCATATCTTATTCTAGAGGAGGTAAATGTAGCCCATATTTGTGGGCAACACCCTATGAAATATCCTTATTATTGATTAGAGTCTCTAAACACACAAATACTGCCCTGTAAAGTCTCTTTATTATTGATTATCCCCTGTAAGTATGTGTACATTATCCTATAAATGACTTTTATTATTGATTATACCTTCTTTATTTACATAGATAGTTATTTATTCAGTACCCTATAAATGGTCTTTATTATTGATTATATGCTATAAATATCTACTTATTACCCTACAGATTATCTTTATTATTGACTATGCCCTAGAAATATAAACATTACCCTATAAATGATATATATTATTGATTATTCCCTAGAAATTGGTATTAATTACCCTATAAATGATCTTTATTATTGATTGTTCCCTAGAAATAGGTATTAATTACCCTATAAATTATCTTTATTAATGATTATTCCCTAGAAATAGGTATTAATTACACTATAAATGATCTTTATTATTGATTATTCCCTAGAAATGGGTATTAATTACCCTATAAATGATCTTTATTATTGATTATTCCCTAGAAATGGGTATTAATTACCCTATAAGAGATCATTATTATTGATTATTCCCTAGAAATAGGTATTAATTACCCTATAAATGATCTTTATTATTGATTGTTCCCTAAAATGGGTATTAATTACCCTATAAATGATCTTTATTATTGATTATTCCCTAGAAATGGGTATTAATTACCCTATAAATGATCTTTATTATTGGTGATACCCTGTAAATACACAAATAATACCCTATTAATCTCTTTATTATTGATTATTCCCTAGGAAGATCTGTATTACCCTATGAATTCCCTTCATTATTGATCATGCCCTATCAATATCTATCAGTTACCCTATAAGTGACCTTTATAATTGACTGTTCCCTGCAGATATCGATATATTGCCCTACAAATGACCTTCACGACTGCTTATTCCCTAGCCCAGCCCCTATTTTACCCTATCCGATGTTTTCCCTCCCTCCATGGAAGCTAAGAGGGACACCCCCCGGGGGGCCTGGCCCCACATCCCCCATTCGCCACCGTCTCAACCCAAATCCAGCTGCCACGCCTCGAAGAACCTCCCCCCACAGCCTCATTTACCACCCCCCCTCTCCACCCCCCCCACTCCCCCCGGGGCACACTCATTAATGAGAGTCATTATTAACGAGGCCTCGCCGTTATTAGCGCCGATCCCTTGGGATTTATCCCTCTGGTCCCGACCGGAGGCTCCAGCCCGAGCTGGTGCCGCTATTTCGGGGCTGCCTATCCAGGCTGCGGCGTCCCGGGGGTGGGGGCAGGTGGCAGAGCGCTAAGGTCGTCCCCACGATGTGCCACTGCTGCTCTCCTACCTACCCTCACCCACTCCAGGTGCATTTTCAGCCTCGCCTGGCCCCATCCCGTTCCAACCCTACTGTGGATTTTCCCATCGGAGCGGCTCCAGACTCCCATCTGGTGCCAAGCCCCCGAGGCTCCCGCGACTGCGCTGCCCCCGGCTGCTCTTCCTTCAGGGGGGCCGCACCCCCTCACCCATCCTCACCCATCCTCACCCATCCTCACCCATCCTCACCCTGATTTTCACCTCCCCTCCTCTCCGCCTCCCCCCCTAGTTCCTGTTTTTTCCTGGCCATATGCTCCGCTCGCCCACGGCACACGGACCACGGCGGCGGGAGAGAGAATCCAGGAAGGATGGAGCTGGGGGAACAAGCCCAAGCTGGCGGAGGACCCCGCGGTGGGGCCAATGCCAAGTGACCCCCCCCAACTCCGGCAGCGCCTCGCCGGCTGCCGCCTCCCGCTTTGCTGCCAACACCCCCCGGGGCACTTTTCCAGCACTAAAATTCCCTGGGTTTGAGGTTTGAAGGATCTTTTTTTCCCCACCACCTCAGACCACGATGGCAGAATGATGCCAACAGGTGCCACGGCTCGCGGCACCTGTTGCCACCTTCCCAAATCCATGTTATTTCATCCCCAAATCCATGTTATTTCATCGGGAGGTAGGGTTTGGAGTAGCTCGGGAAAGCGTCACCCCGATATTCCCCGCCCCCCACTTTGTTGAGCCAGGGCTGGGTTGTTTTCCTGGGAATAACGTGGAGCCTGGAACGGGCTCAAAACCTGCCGTTAATGATCAGAAATGTTCTGGCATTTCACATCCTCCTCCGCAGCCGCAGCCGGAGGGAGCCGCCGGAGCTCGCTGGCTCTGCCAGGACCGAGGGGACGCGGCCGGAGCGGGATCTTATGGATAGAGGGGGCTGAGTGGCGCTGGCAAAAAAGTGGGGTGTCGTGTCCACCCCTGCACTCCCCAGCTCCCCACTCGGCTGCTTCCCAGGGATTTATGGCTCAGGATGATCCTCCGGGGTGTATTTTTCCTAGATGCTTGGTGCAGGAGTCAGCCCTCAAAGCTTTTCTGCCCCTCTCCCCACAATGCATCCCAGCTTCTCTCTCTGGAGCAGGCAGAGATGGATCCAGAGGGTCTCACAGACTCTGGGCAGGGGTCGTTTGCCCACCTAAAATCCCAGGCAAGCCGCTGGGGCTTCCGCTGGAACCTGGAGCCAGGTGTTCCAGAGCAGTTCTCCTCCACCTCCCCTCGGGCCGCGCTGGTGGGAAGAGTTGGTGGTGGCAGGGCAGCTCTGGTGGGATGAGCCAGGTGCCCACAGGGAATCGAGGGGTGCTCGGGGAGCACGCAGCTACGGGGGGGGGGGGGAGGTTTGGGTGGCTGGGTGCTGCTGGCAGGGAGGCTAACCCCCATCATGTGTGTGAAGTGGTTGGCATGGGTGGCAGGGAGCATCCCGGGTTGGAGTGGCCTCGGGGGCAGAGATGGAGCTGGGAATGGTGATAGGGACAGGGGTGAGGGTGATGATAGGGATGGGGGCAGGGACAGGGATGGCAACAGAGATGGTGGAGTTGAAGCTAGGAATAGGGACTGGGATAGGGACAGGAATGGATGTGTGGATTATGATAGGTAGAGATGAGGACAAGGAAGGGGACAGAGATGGAGACAAGGATGAGGATGGTGGCAGGAACAGGAATGGGGACAGAGGTGGTGAGGCTGAAGGTGAGCATGAGGGTAGGGATGGGGATAAAGACGAGGACAGGAATGGGGATAGGGATCATGAGGAGGAGGATGGGGATAGGGACGGGGAAGGGGAAGGGGATGATGTTGGGCATGGGAACAAGAATGACGTCGAGGATGGGGAGAGAGGTGGCAGTGGACATAATGGGGATGAGAACAGAGCTGGAGATGGGACCAGGGAAGGGAATGGTGGTGAGGATGGGGACAGGAGCGATGGTAGAGATGGGGACAGGAACGGTGGTAGAGGTGACGAGGTTGGGGGTGGCATGGGCACAGGACAGAGATGATGGGGTTGAAGTTGGGGTGGGGACAGGGATGGGGACAATGATGGGAACCAGGATGGGGACAGGAATGGGGATTGAGAGTCATGGGGGATAGGGCCAGGAACAATTATGGTGGCAGTGGAGGTGGTGGGGATGAGGACAGGGATGGGGATGGGGCCAGGATGGAGTTGGTGGTGGAGGTGATGGAGATAGGGACAGTGATGGTGGTGGAAGTGACAGGGATGAGGACAGGGCTGAAGCCAGGGACGATGGTGGAGAGGGCACCAGGGATGATGCCACAGGTGGTGGGAGTGAGCCAGGGCTGCTGGTGGAAGTGGGGACAATGCCAGGAACGGGGCTGGTGATGTCAGTGGGACAGGGTTGGCAGTGATGATGCCACTGATGGGAAAGGGAGAGGTTAGTGCCACCAGGACCCCAAACCTGGGTGAGGAGACACAGCAAGGCCTGCCTGTGCTGGTGGGCCAGGGGGTGCTGGTGGCCCATCCTGGGGGGGGGCACGGCACGTTTTGGGGGGCCAGGCAGAGCCAGCATCGGCGAGCAGAGCCCACGGGCGACTTCTGCGGTTGCTTAGCAACCCCCAAACCAGGATTAGAGGAGAGCGAGGCAGGAGAGGTGGGGGGCTGGGGGCTGCATCCCCCCATCGCCCGGGGGGGGCCACCTCTTTCCTGGGGATCCCCCCAACTCACCACCGTGTGGGCTGGGGACAGGTGAAAGCAGGGTCAGTGGGCACTGCCAAGGGCTGGGTCTGCAGGGCTGGCTAGAACCGCCCCCCCATTTGGGGAGGGCAGGGACCCCAGACCCCTGAAGTGGAGCCCCCTCCTCTGCCTGGAGCCCACATCACTCCTGGCCTTCAGCAGATGTTTGGCAGGACTTGGTGTCCTGCTGTGCCCACATTTCCTTGCCATCCTCATCCTCATCCTTGTCCTTATTCTCACAATCTTCATCCTCACCACCTTCATCCTCACCATCTTCATCCTTGCCATCCTCACCATCTTCGTTCTCACTACCCTCATCTTTGCTATCCCCAGTCTCCTCACTTCACCATCCTTACCATCTTCATCCTCACCCTCTTCACCACCCTCACCATCTTCATCCTCACCATCCTCACACTTACTGTCCTCATCCTCACCAGCTTCACCTTCACCCTTGCTATCCTCATCCTCACCACTTATTCCCATCGTCTTCACCACTCCCATCCTTGCTCTCCTTACCCTCCTCATCTTCACTCTCATCACTTTCATCCTCATCATTGTCATCCTCACCCTTACCATGTCCACTTCTTCATTCTCATCCTGACCCCTCTCATCCTTACCCTTCTCATCCTTGCCCTTGCCATTCTCACCCTCACCACCCTCATTCTCACCATTCTCACCTTCCTCACTTCACCACCCTCATCTGACCATCTTCATCCTCATCACCCCCATGATTACCACCCTCATCCTCACTACTCTCACTCTGCCATCCCCATACTCACTACTCTCACCCTGCCATCCCCATCTTCACTACTGTCACTCTGACATCTTCATCCTCACCCTCCTCACTCTTGCCACTCTCCCTCTCCTCACCCTCCCTCAGGACCAATCCCTAAGTAGGTCACAAAGCTTTTCCCTCCCTGTGCCAACAAACCCAAGGAGTGGCACCCCCCTACCTCTAATAAATACCCCTTTGCCCCCCCAAGTACCCCTTTCCCCTCCCCTCAAAAAAACCCCTTTGCTCTCCAAGATACCTTTTTGCCCCTCAGACTATTCCTTTGTCCCCCTAAAATTAGCTCTTTGCCCCCCAAATCACTCTTTTGCCCCCCCAAATTACCCTTTTGCCACCCAAAATGCTCCTTTGCCCCCCAGAATACCCTTTCCCCCTTAAAAGACCCAAACTTTTACACACATCCCAGGATGAGAAGGCAGCAGCCTTGGTCCCCACGAAGCCCCCTTGCAGGCTGAACCATTTGCCGTGCCCCAGCTCGCCCAAACTCCGCTCCCATCCGCTGCCTCCTGCGGCGCTTGGGAAAAGCAGCGGAGGGAGCAGGGAGAGGAGGGGGGAAGAAAGGCGAAGAGCTAAGATCCCCCTCCTCATCCGGGAGAGGGAAAGGAGAGGAGAAAGGGAAAAAAAACCCAAGCAGCAACACCCCCCAGTGCCCACCCCCCGCTGGCAGCCTGGCACCGGCAGCTGTGGGCCTTGATAGGCTCGCCCGGCGGAGCTGCGCCTTACGTAGGCAAGCGGCTCCGCTCAACTTGCCACCCGCGCCGGAGAGCTGCCGGGGAACGCGGAGCCCACCGGAGCCCCTCGCCCATCGCTGCCCACCCGCCGGCCCACCCACCATGGACTGCTGCAACGTAGGTGGCCCTCCCTCGCCCCCCCCCCCTTCTTTTCCATCCCCCCCCCCCAAAATGTCGCTTTGTTGCCTTTTTAGTTTCTGCTCTCCCCGCTGCTTTGCTCGGGTACGGGGGCGGCGGAGGGGCTTCGGGGAGGAGGTGGAGGGGGTGTGGGGGGGTGTGGGTGCTGCACCCAAAGCTCAACCCGCCCCCACCCAAGCGCTGCTGCGGACCCCCACACCCACCCTGCAGACCCACATCCCACCCCCGGCGCCGCCACCCCTTTGCCTCCGTTTCACACCAGTTCGCCGCCAGCATCCCGGCGGCAAAGTGCCCTCAGCCCCAGCCCGGCGGCCAGGCGCGGGGCTCTGCCCCTCCGACCCCCGAAATCACTACCCAGGTGGGATTGGGAGATCCTTATGGATAAAGGGATGAACTGGAGGGGGGCACCAGGGCTGCACCCATCCCTCCTCACCCCGGGGCGAGCCTCCCTCTCTGCCCGGCTGCCGGTCGGCTCCGGGTGCAGATCCGGCACCAAACCGCAGCCTTTTCCCCTTTCCTCCTTTTCCCTCCCTTTTTTTCCTTCTTGCAGCCCTTTCCCCCCACCTTTCTCTCCTTTCTTTTTCCTCTCCCCCCTCCCCCCCTCTTTTCCCCTCAATTTCTCCCCTTTTTTTCCCTCCCGCTCAGCCGGCAGCACAGGGAGCAGCACCCATCTGCCCTCCTGGGCACCTCCAGAGAGGCAAAACCCACCCTGGATAGAGGATGTGTCCCACTCGGATATTTCCCCCCTTATAGGATCATCTCCCCCAGCCCCATGTATAGGATTTCTCCCTCTGGATATAAGATTTCTCGCTCTGGATTTAGGATTTCTGGCTCTGGATGTAGATTTCCTCTCTTGGATATAGAATTTTCCCCTTGGATACAGCTTTTCACCCTCTGCTTACAGGATATCTCCCCCTGGATGTAGGATTTCTCCCCTGAATGTAAGTTTTCAGTCCCTGGATAAAGGGTTTCTCCCTCTGGATGTAGGCTCTCTCCCTGGATATAGGTTTTTCCTCTCCTGGATATAGGTTTTTCGTCCCCTGGATGTAGGATTTCTCCCCTGGTTACAGGGTTTTATGCTCTGCTTATAGGATTTCTTCCACTGGATGTAGGATTTCTCCCCTTGGATTTAGGATTTCCCCCACATGGATGTTGGTTGCCCCTTGAATATAGGATTTTTGACCTGCATATATTTTCCTCCTTTAGATGTAGGATTTCCCCCCTGGATATAGGATATGCCCCTCTGGATATAGTCTCCCCCACCTGGATGTAAGATTTCTGCCCTGGATGTAGTTTTTTTACCCCCTGGATAAAGGATTTCTCCCCACGGATATAGGTTTCACCCACATGGATAGAGGATTTCTCCCTTGGATATAGGATCTGCCCCCCTGGATACAGGCTCTGCTCCCCTGGATAGATGTTTCCTCCACCTGGATGTAAGTTTTTACCCCCTGGATAAAGGATTTCTCCCCCTAAGTTCGGATTCCTCTCCTAGACACAGGATTTCATCCCCATGGATATAGGATTTCTTTCCTTGATGCAGGATTTTCCCCTCTGGATATAAGATACACCTCTCAGTATATAGATTTTCTCCCCTGCATATATTTCCCTCACCCCTATATAGGATTTCCAGACCTGAATATAGATTTTCACCTTCTGGATATAGAATTTCTCTCTTGGATATAGGATTTCTCCTCTGGATACAAGATCTGCCCTCTTCTCTGTAGGTTTTTCCCTTGAATATAGGATTTCCTGCCCCTGGCTATAGGATTTCTCTCCTGGATATAGGATTTCTGCTTTGCATATAGGTCTGTCTGCCTCCTGTATAGGATTTCTCTCCTGGCTATAGGATTTCTTCCCTGGCTAAAGGATTTCCAGCCCTGGCTGTAGGATTTCCCCCCCAGGCTAAAGGATTTACAAGCTTGGCTGTAGATTTCTCTCCTGGCTACAGGACTTTTGTCCTGGCTATAGAGTTTCCAGCCCTGGCTGTAGGATTTCCAACCCTGGCTGTAGGATTTCTCTCCTGGCTGTAGGATTTCCAGCTCTGGCTATAGGATTTCCAACCCTGGCTGTAGGATTTCTCTCCTGGCTGTAGGATTTCCAGCCCTGGCTGTAGGATTTCCAACCCTGGCTGTAGGATTTCTCTCTTGGCTGTAGGATTTCCAGCCCTGGCTGTAGGATTTCTCTCCTGGCTGTAGGATTTCTCTCTTGGCTGTAGGATTTCCAGCCCTGGCTGTAGGATTTCCAACCCTGGCTGTAGGATTTCCAGCCCTGGCTGTAGGATTTCTCTCTTGGCTGTAGGATTTCTCTCCTGGCTGTAGGATTTCTCTCCTGGCTGTAGGATTTCCAGCCCTGGCTGTAGGATTTCTCTCTTGGCTGTAGGATTTCTCTCCTGGCTGTAGGATTTCCAGCCCTGGCTGTAACTTCTCCACCCTGGCTGTATCTTTTCCATCTCAGACCTCTCACTCCAGCCACTGCTCCTTCTCTCCCTCCTTTCACCTTTTCCCGCCAGGAAAACAACCTGAGCAACTTCCCAGAGCCGCTGCATGCTCCGATGGGAAAAGCATCAAATCCTCCCCTCCCCCTCCCAGACCTGCACTTCCCAAACACCCTTCCCTCCACCCCCAAAAGCCCACCCCTCCTCCTGCACTGCTGCTGGCACCAGAGCTCCAACACCAGCTCCTTCCCATATTCCCATGGATTTTCCACACACAACCCCCTTGACCTCAGCATCAGATCCACCTGTTCTGGGGGGATACTGCAGGAGGGGAGAGGGCTGCAGTGATTTGTCCTTTTATTTGGGGGTAGGGAATAATTTCCTCTCCTCTGGCATTGCTCTCCTCCCAAAATTCCTGCTGTTTTTTGGTCTGAGGCCCCAGTGGAGGGATACAAGAGGATGCAGCAGGACGCCAGGGGAAGGGAAACTGAGGCACAGGCAGCTTGGCATGACCAGGCACACCTCACCCTGCTCCCAAAATCCCAACCCCTGCTCCCACGGGTGCTCCCCTCCCTCTATCCACCCCTCAAGAGAACAAGATCTGGATTCCTGGGGTCTGACTCTTGCAGCCAAGGGGTCCAGGTGGTGGCTTTAGGGATAAGCAGGAAGTGAAACACCTTCCAGGCTGCACTTCCAGCTGCAAAGCCTCCAAGAGGCCCCCAAAGGAGTAGGAGGTTTAGCAAAACCCCTTTGATTTTCGCCAACCCTCTTTGCTTTTGGCCAAGAGCCTCGAGCTGGGGCCCAGAACTCTCATTTTTAACCAAGGAAGAAGCCTAATTATTAGCAGGGGACCCCAACTTGGGCCGAAAGAGCTCAGCCCTCAGCAAAGAGCTCTGCTGTGCAGCAGGGGAAGAGCACTGAGCTGGAACAGGGAACCTTCATTTCCAGCAGAGAGCTCCCAGGTTTAGCTCTGCAGCCCAAGAACTTCCACTTTTGGTAGAGAACCTTCTCTTTTCTTTGGCAAAGAACTCCTCTGGGGCAGAGGAGGACCCCTCAGGTTTATCATCTAACCCTAATGATTTAGCAAAGTGCTCCAATGGTTAGCAAAGAACCCTACTTTTTAGCAAACGATCCAGATGTTAAGCAAAGAACCTTCATTTTCCACCAAATAATCCTGATTGTTAGCAAACAAGAATCCTAATTTCCAGCAAAGGCTCCTGATTTTTAGCAAGTCATTCTAATTTTTAGCAGATAATTCTAAAGTGCAGTGAATAATAATCCTAATATTTAGCCAAGAACCCTAATTTTTAGCCAAGAACCCTGATTTTAAGCAAAGGATGCTAATTATTAGCAAATAATCCTACCATGTGGCAAACAATAATCCCAATTTTTAGTGAATGATCCTGATTTTTAGCAAAGGCTCCCAATCTTTAGCAAATAATCCTGACCTTTAGCAAAGAATCCTCTCTTTTTAGGCTCTTTGCTTTTTAGCACAGGAGCCTCATGTTGGCAAAGAGCTCTCAGTTTTGGGGGGAGAAATCCCCCAAATATTTATCAACTCACCTGAATGTTTAGCAAAGAATTCTCATTTTTGGGGCAAATGATCCTGGTTTTTAGCAAATAAAGACCCCTGGTAGCTATCAGCTGGCCCAGATTTTTGGTGGACACCCTTCATAGTCATCAACCAACCCCAGTTTTGGGTCAAGACCTCTCATATTCATCAATGAACCCCAACTTTGGGCAGGACCTCTCATATCCACCAACCAACCCCAAAGTTTGGGTCAAGACCTCTCATATTCATCGACGAGCCCAAATTTGGGCCAAGACCTCTTGGTATCCATCAATCAACCCCAATTTTCAGGCAAAGACCTTTCATATCCATCAACTAACCCCAGAATTTGGGGGAACACCTCTCAGAGTCATCAATCAATGCCAACTTTGGGTGAAGAATTCTCATGTCCATCATCTGACTCCAAACTTCAGACGAGAACCTCTCATATGCACCAACCAACCCCAATTTTGGGGTCAAGACTTCTCATATTCACCAATCAATGCCAGCTTTGGGTGAAGAATTCTCATATCCAGCAACTAACCCCAAACATTTTGGACAAAGACCTCTCATATTCATCAAGCAATCCCAATATTGGGGTCAAGAACTCTCATAACCATCAATCAACCCCAATTTTGAGTGAAGATCACTCACATTCATCAACCAATATCAATTTTTGGGTGAAGACCTCTCATATCTATCAACCAACCCAAATTTTGGGCTGAAGACCTCTTATATCATCAATCAACCCCAATTTTTAAGTGAAGACCTCTCACATCCATCCACCAACCCCAATTTTTGGGCAGGGACCTCTCATATCCATCAACCAACCCCAATTTTGGGGTCAAGACCTCTCACATCCATCGAGCAACCCCAAATTTAGCTGAAGACTCCTAACTTTTAGCCTGGGGCAGAGGGAGGGGGAGCTGGAGAACATCCCTTTGAGGGACCAGCAGACCCTCTAACCCCCATCCCCTCGCTGCTCATTGCCTCCCAGCAGGAGGGCGCCTGCACGAAGCTGGACGAGGACATCCTGGATATCCCTTTGGACGATCCCGACGCCAACGCGGCGGCGGCCAAGATCCAGGCGAGTTTCCGCGGCCACATGACCCGCAAGAAGATCAAAGGGGGAGAGATCGACCGGAAAACCAAGGACGCCGAATGCGCCAACAGCACCCGCGGGGGTGACCTCCGCAACGGCGATTAGGTAGGTGCCACCCATGCCCCCTTCTCCTGGCACGGGGTCGTTCCTCACTCCGGCGCCCTCCCCCGTGCCAGGAGAAGGGCTTTTGGATCCCGAGAGGTGGAACCCCGCGGGCTGCTTGCCCTAATTCTGGGAGCTCGCCGTAGTACTTGGGGGCTGGGGAGGTGGGGGGTGGGAAGGAGGCGAAGTCCTAGATTCGGATTCGGTTTCTCCCTTAGCAACACCACCCTGAGCGCCTCGCCTCAGCGCAGGCTATTTTTAAAAGCCTGTGTCACAGTCTCCTGGCAGGAAAAGGTAAATTTAAAGGAGCGCCCACGGTGCCCGAGGCCGCCCGGCAGCAGCTGGCACCGGGCGGCAAGAGGGGAGGCAGCCGGCTGGGGTTGCGCCCCGTGGTGCTCCTGGTGCTGGCCGGAGGGAGAGGGGAATGACCGCGGGGAGAGGGGTGGGGGTGGGGAGGGTTGTGGCTGTGTGAGTGGTGGGGATACGGGAACGGGATGGGACTGCGGTGCTGTGGGAAGGCAGCGAGGGGAGATGCGGTGGAGATGAGCTGAGGCTGCAGCGGGCAAGCAGTGAGGGTGATGTGGGAGTGAGCTGAGGGTGCAGTGGAAAGGAACTGAGGATACAGCAAGGGTGAGTTGAGAAAGCAATGGGGATGCAGTGGGGAAGCAGTAAGGGTTCTGGGATGAGCTGAGGGTGCAGTGGGAAGGAACTAGGGATGCAGTGGGAAGGAGCTGAGGATGCAGCAAGGATGAGTTGAGGAAGCAATGGGGATGCAGTGAGGGTGCAGTGGGGAAGCAGTGAGGATGCAGTGGGAAGGAACTGAGGATGCAGAAGGAGTGCAACAAAGATGAGGAAGCAATGGGGAAGCAGTGAGGGTGCTGGGATGAGCTGAGGGTGCAGTGGGAAGGAACTGAGGATGCAGGATTGCAATGAAGATGAGTTGAGGAAGCAATGGGGAAGCAGTGGGAAGCGACTGAGGATGCAGTGGGAAGAAACTAAGGATGCAGCAGGGATGCATTGAGGATGCATCAAGGATGAATTGAGGATATAGTGGGGAAGCAACAGGGTTGCAGTGGGGATGCAGTAGGAAGAAACTGAGGATGCAGTGGGGGTGAGCTGAGGATGTAGTGGGAAGGAACTGAGGATGCAGTGGGGATGCAGTGAGCATGAACTGCGGATACAAAAGAGAAGCAATGGGCATGAAGTGGGCATGAAGTTGGCATGAAGGGGGAGGGGATTGAGAATGCAGTGGGATGCAGTGGAGGTACAGTCAAGACACAATGGGAAGGAACTGAGAGTGCAGTGGGAAAGAACTGAGGGTGTAGTGGGGATGCAGTGGGGAGGAATTGAAGATGCAGTGGGAGGAAACAGTGGGACTAGGGATGCAGTGGGATACACTGGAGATACAATGAAGAATGGAGGTGCAGTGGGGATTCAGTGGAAGGAACTGAGGATGCAGGGAGGGTTCTGTGGGGCTGCAGTGGGGAATATAGTAAAGATACAGTGGGGATGCAGTGTGGATTCAATGGGGATGAGGTTGAAAGGAACTGAGGATGCAGTGGGGATGCAGTGGGGATGCAATAGCGAAGCAGGGGCTGCAGTGAAGATTCAGTGGGACTGCAGTGGGGCAGCAGCTGCCAAGTGCAGGGCCTGTGCCACTCATTAGAGCCATGAGGTTCGTTAGAGCTGCCTCGTTAGATGGCTGAGCAGGTGTGAACCCTGAGGGGGATGTGTCCTGCACCCCCTCCTCCAACCTCCCTAGGTGCAGGCAGGGTGCAGGCAGCAGTGGGAAGCAAGAGAAGGGTGCAGGAGCAGGGCAGGGAGAGCATGCAGGCAGGGTGTGGGCGGGCTGCAAGTAGGGCAGGAGCAGGGTGCAGGCAGGGTGTGGGCAGGGGGAGGGCACAAAGAGGGTGCGAGCTGCAGGAGCAGGCGTGGGCAGGGTGCAAAGAGGGCAAGGGCAGGGTGCAGAAGGAGGGTGCAGGAGCAGGGTACAGGCAGAGTGTGAGAGCAGGGCGCAGAAAGAGTGTAAGATGCTGGTGCAGGATGCAGGCAGGGTGCAGATAGCAGCAGCAGGATGTAGGCAGGACATGGACAGGGACAAGTGTGCAGGAACAGGGTGCAGGCAGGGTGCAGGGTGCAGGATGCAGGGTGCAGGGTGCAGGCAGGATGCAGGAGCAGAATGCAGGCAGGGTGCATGGTGCAGGAGCAAAATACAGGCAGGATACATGGTGCAGGCAGGTTGCAGGAGCAGGGTGCAGGAACAGAACACAGGCAGGATTCAGGAGCAGGGTTAAGGAACAGAATGCAGGCAGAGTGCAGGGTGCAGGTAGGATGCTGGAGCAGAGTGCAGTGTAGAATGCATCCAGGGTGCATAGTGCAGGCAGGGTGCAGGAGCAGCATGCAGGCAGAGTGTAGGGTGCAGGCAACATGCAGGAAGAGAGTGCAGGAGTATGCAGTCAGGGTGCAGGGTGCAGACAGGGTTCAGGGTGCAGAGCAGAATACAGGAGCAAGGTGCAGAGTGCAGGCAGAGTGCAGGGTGCAGGCAGGATGCAGGAGTAGAGTGCAGGCAGGGTGTGGGGTGCAGGCAGGATGCTGGAGCAGGGTGCAGTGCAGAATGCATCCAGGGTGCATAGTGCAGGCAGGGTGCAGGAGCAGAATACATGAGCAGAATGCAGGCAGGGTGCGGGGTGCAAGAACAATGTGGAGGAAGAGGGTGCAGGCAGAACACAGGATGCTAGAGCAGGGTAAGAGGAGTCACAGGCAAGACACAGGAGCAGGGTGCAGGAGCAGGATGCCGGCAGGGTGCAGCTGGATCACAGGGTGCAGACAGCAAGAGCGGGGTGCAGACAGGGTGCAGGCAGTGTGCAGTAACAGGGTGTGGGATGCGAGAGCAGAGTCCAGGAGTAGGGTGCAGGCAGGGGGCAGTGTGCAAGCAGAATGCAGGGCGCAGGCAGGGGGCAGTGTGCAAGCAGAATGCAGGGTGCAGGCAGGGGGCAGTGTGCAAGCAGAATGCAGGGCGCAGGCAGGGGGCAGTGTGCAAGCAGAATGCAGGGTGCAGGCAGGGGACAGTGTGCAAGCAGAATGCAGGGTGCAGGCAGGGGACAGTGTGCAAGCAGAATGCAGGGCGCAGGCAGGGGGCAGTGTGCAAGCAGAATGCAGGGTGCAGGCAGGGGGCAGTGTGCAAGCAGAATGCAGGGCGCAGGCAGGGGGCAGTGTGCAAGCAGAATGCAGGGCGCAGGCAGGGGGCAGTGTGCAAGCAGAATGCAGGGCGCAGGCAGGGGGCAGTGTGCAAGCAGAATGCAGGGCGCAGGCAGGGGGCAGTGTGCAAGCAGAATGCAGGGTGCAGGCAGGGGGCAGTGTGCAAGCAGAATGCAGGGTGCAGGCAGGGGGCAGTGTGCAAGCAGAATGCAGGGCGCAGGCAGGGGGCAGTGTGCAAGCAGAATGCAGGGCGCAGGCAGGGGGCAGTGTGCAAGCAGAATGCAGGGTGCAGGCAGGGGGCAGTGTGCAAGCAGAATGCAGGGTGCAGGCAGGTCTTTGGGCTGGCCTCTGAGATCATCCAGTCCGACATCAACCCAGCCCCACCATGGCACCAAACCCTGCCCCCAGCGCCATGCCCCCAGGTTTCTGGAACACCTCCAGGGCTGGGCACTCCACCGCCTCCCTGGGCAGCCTCTGCCAATCCCTGACCACTCTTGCAGCAAAGAAATTGTTCCTCATCTCCAACCTGAACCTCCTCTGCAGCCCAGGGTGCTGGAGCTGCTGCTCTTGGCAGCTCCATGGGGAGGCACAGGAGGGCCAGGGGCTGCAGGGAGCCTTTCCAGAGGGATTCTCCCTGCCCCAGGAAAGCTCCTGGGCTGCAGGCAGATCCAGGGAGCTCCCAGCAGCAGAGAGCAAAGCCAGGAGCTGGCAGCAGAGCCAGCCTGGGCATCACCTCCTGTGGGGAAAGGGCAGCAGGGCAGGAAGCCTGGAGAAAGAGTCATGGGATAGTTCTGGTTGGAAGAGACCTTCAGGCTCATCCAGTCCAACCCTCCTCTGACTCTGCCAGGGCTGGGGCTCAGCCATGGCCTCAGCACCACAGCTCTGAGGCTCTGAAACCCCTCCAGGGCTGGGGACTCCACCACTGCCCTGGGCAGCCTGGAACAGGCCTGGGCAACCCTCGAGGGGAAGAAGTTTCTTCTCAGGTCCAACCCAAACCTCTCCTGGGGCAACCTGAGGCCATTTCCTCCTGTCCCTTGTTCCCTGGCAGCAGAGCCCAGCCCCAGCTGGCTCCAGGCTCCTGGCAGGGAGCTGCAGAGAGCAATGAGGTCTCCTCTCAGCCTCCTCTGCTCCACGCTCAGCACCCCCAGCTCCCTCAGCTGCCCCTCCCCAGCCCTCTTCTCCAGACCCTTCCCCACCTTTGCTGCCCTTCTCTGGCCCTGCTCCAGCTCCTCAGTGTCCTCCTGGCACTCAGGGCCCACAGCTGAACCCAGCACTCAAGGGGTGGCCTCAGCAGTGCCCAGCCCAGGGGCACAATCCCTGCCCTGCTCCTGCTGCCCACACCACTGCTGAGCCAGGCCAGGCTGCTGCTGCCCTTCCTGCCCACCTGGGCACCCCCTGGCTCCCCTTCAGCTGCTGCCACCCAGCACCCCCAGGGCCTTTCCTGCTGGCCACTTTCCAGCCACTCTGCCCCAGCCTGGAGCCCTCCTGGGGCTGCTGTGCCCCAAGGGCAGGACCCAGCCCTGGGCTTTGCTGAACCTCATCCCATTGCCCTTGGCCCATCCCTGCAGCCTGGCCTGGTCCCTCTGCAGAGCCTCCAACCCTGCAGCAGAGCACAGCCACCCAGCTTGGTGCCATCTGCACACTGCCTGGGCGACAGGGCGCAGGCAGGGCGCAGGCTGCAGGCAGGGTGCAGGCAGGATGCAGGGTGCAGGCAGGGTTCAGGCAGGGTGCAGGCAGGGCACAGGGCGCAGGCTGCAGGCAGGGTGCAGGCAGAGTGCAGGGTGCAGGCAGAATGCAGGGTGCAGGGTGCAGGCAGGGTGCAGGCAGGGCACAGGCAGAGTGCAGGGTGCAGGCAGGCTGCAGGCAGGGTGCAGGCAGGGCACAGGGCGCAGGCAGAGTGCAGGGTGCAGGCAGAGTGCAGGGTGCAGGCAGGCTGCAGGCAGGGTGCAGGCAGGGTGCAGGCAGGGCACAGGGCGCAGGCTGCAGGCAGGGTGCAGGCAGGGCGCAGGCAGAGTGCAGGGTGCAGGCAGGGTGCAGGCAGGGCACAGGCAGAGTGCAGGGTGCAGGCAGGCTGCAGGCAGGGTGCAGGCAGGGTGCAGGCAGGGCACAGGGCGCAGGCTGCAGGCAGGGTGCAGGCAGGGCGCAGGCAGGGTGCAGGCAGGGCCCATGGTGCTGACTCTCTCTCCTTGCTTGCAGGGCTGCCCAGGTGCTCCCCGGACCCCCGCCAGCACCCGCCGAGCCCCAGGACCCCCTGCTTCTCCCCGCTGCTGCCCCCCGCATGCCGCCCCCGGGGCCCCCCCGCCGCCGGGGCCTCCCCCGCCCCAGCCCCCCCACGCCCCAATAAAGGTCCCTGCCAGAGGCTCTGCTGTCCTTGGCACCGTTCCACGGCACTCCGGGGAGCGGTGAGGTGGTGGTGTGGGGGTGGGCAGGCGGTGGGGATGTCACAGTGATGTCAGCAGCAGGCAGGGGCTGGGGTGACCTCGTGCAGGGGCTGTGACATCATACAGGGGGGTGTGGCATCAGCACAGGGAGCGCCGTGGCTGGCATGGCCTCACACCCGTGTGGCTGGCCTGGGGGCACTCACAGCTGGGAGATGGCAGCTGTGACACTGGGGGCAGTGTGACGTCATGCAGGGGGCGTGGTATCACCACTGGATGTGTGATGTCAAATGGGGGGGGAGTGTGACATCACTGCTGGATGTGTGACATCATATGGGGGTGTGATGTCACTGCTGCACACATGACATCATACGGGGGGGTGACATCACTGTTGCATGTGTAACATCACACAGGAGGTGTGACATCACTGCTGGGTGTGTGACATCATACAAGGGGGTGTGACATCACTGCTGCATGTGTGACATCATTGCTGGGCGTGCTTAGGGGTGTGACACCATAAGGGCTGTGCCATGCCACTGTGGGCGGTGTGATGGGGGCATGGTGTGACATTGCTCAGGCCTGCATGACATCACCAATGGCCACATGACAGCCAGCTGATGTCACACAGGCGCCGTGACAGCACACTGAGACAGGTTGTGAGGTGTGACAACATCCACACACTGTGGCACCATCCCAAGGACCCTGTCTGGCATAGTGTGACCATCACACAGCCACAGTGACATCACCCAGGCATGGTGACCTCACAGCTGCAGTGACACCACACAGCCACAGTGACATCACCCAGGCATGGTGACCTCACAGCTGCAGTGACACCACACAGCCACAGTGACATCACCCAGGCATGGTGACCTCCCCAAGAGGCCCTAAGTCCCCACGAGTGGATCCAAGCAGCCTGCGTGGGGTCCTGCGGCCACCTTTTAATCAGAAACCATAAAAAAACATCCTCTGTGTCCCCTCTGCCCCCTGCCCTTTGTGTGCCCCCCCAGCCTCTGCCCCCTGCCCTTTGTGTGCCCCCTCTCTGCCCCCCTGCCCTTTGAGTGCCCCCCCAGCCTCTGCTCCCCACACACCTTTGTGTGCCCCCCCAGCCTCTGTGCCCCCTGCCCTTTGAGTGCCCCCCCAGCCTCTGCTCCCCTGACCTTTGTGTGCCCCCTCTCTGCCCCCCTGCCCTTTGAGTGCCCCCCCAGCCTCTGCCCCCCCTGCTCTTTGTATGTCCTCCCTCTGCCCCCCCCCGCCCTTTGTGTGTCCCCCGGCCCCTGTGCCCCCGCAGCTTCCGATGCTCTTTGCCAGACCTCCCCCACTGCCACCCAAACACGGATACAAAATTCCACCCAGCACCACCCCCACTCGGGCAGGGCCGAGGCTGCTCTGGGGGGCTGGGGAGGGTCTGCTCGGGGGAGATGTGCCCCCCCCAAGCCCAGCCCCATTAAACACCCCCAGCCGAGTCCAGCTGCTGGAGGCGTCTCTGGGACAGAAGCGCCCCCCCGGAGGGGGCGGCTGAGCCCCGCGGGGGTCACACCAAGGACCCCGCTCGGCTCTGCGCGGGCACCATGACCGGGACGGCTCCCGCCCGGGCCAGGCTGGAGGGGGGCAGCGCGGCCGGACCGGCGGGCGGCTCTCGGCGGGGAGCGGTCCCGTTAGAGGCCTGGGGAGAGAAGTTTGGGGCTCTCCCCGCTGGCCGGGGCGGGGGTCCCCGGTAGCTGGTGGCGGCTGTGAGGACGGAGGCGGTGTCGGAGGGGGGGGGCGCGCCCGTAGGGTCTGTCGCGGGTGCCGCCGATGGAGGACAAGGTGCTGGTCTTAGAGATGGTGTCCGAGGCTGCTCTCCGGGGCCACGACGGCGTCTTGGGGGCCACGGCGTCTTCCCTGCCGAGAGGAGAGGGCCGTCAGGTGGCACCGGGGGACCCTCCCCCGCCCCCCTCCCTGGGAGCTTCCCCACCAAAGGAAGAGGATCCCTGAGACTGTACAGAGCTGCTGGGCCCCGAAAGTGGGGTAAGAGTGGGAAATGCGGGAGACAGAGAGGGGAAGGCTCTTGTTAGCTCTGGCACCTGCGACGGCTCCTCCCTTCGCCCTGCCTGCCTCCCGCCCGCGGTGCCAGCGCGCAGGGACAGCGCTCGGCAGCCTCCTGCTGCTGACTGACACCCAGCGACGGCTGGGCACAGGTTGGAGCTTCCTCCCTGGCTCCTGTTAACTCTGAAACCTATCGATAACCTGGCAGAGATGGAAACCTCCTCTCTTCTTGTTAGCTCTGAAACCTAGTGACGGCAGGGCAGTGGCAGCCTCCCCCTGCCCTCTTCACCCTGAAGCCAACTGACGGCAGGGCAGTGGCAGCCTCCCCCTGCCCTCTTCACCCTGAAGCCAACTGATGGCAGGGCAGTGGCAGCCTCCCCCTGCCCTCTTCACCCTGAAGCCAACTGACGGCAGGGCAGTGGCAGCCTCCCCCTGCCCTCTTCACCCTGAAGCCCAGCGCGGGCAGTCTGAACCTCGCCCAGGGCAGGGGTGGCCTCACTTGATCTCGTTGGCTGCCTCCTCCTGGCCGTCTCGTTTCTTCCTGCGGTAGCTGATGAGGCGCTGGGTGAAGAAGACAACGGTGGCCAGAGCCGCCAGGGAGCCCAGCACGGCGCCGGCGATCACCGCTTTGGTGCTAGCTGTAGGGGAGAGACCGAGAGGCAGCGGCGGGGGTGGGTCACCTCCCACCTATTCCCACAGGGAGCCCATGGGGGTGCCCTGGGGACTTGGCAGGGACCATGTCCCACCCCAGCCCTGAGGACACGTACTCACTTGAGTGCACCTCCAGGGCGATGCTGCAGTTGGCTGAGCCTGCTCTGTTCTTGGCCACGCAGAGGTAGACGCCTGACATCTCCAGGGACAGGTTGGTCAGCTTGAGGGTGCCCCTGGCATGGTCTGCAGGTGAGAAATTCAGGTGTTGCCCCATGCCCACTCCCTATGTCCCCCCCACAACGATGGACAGAGTTAATTCCAGACTGGTTTGGGTGGGAAGGGACATCCAAAGCTCACCCAGCACAGCCCCCAGGACCATCCCCAGCCAGGGCAGGCTGCTCACAGCCCCACGCACCCTGCCCTGCAGTGCTGCCAGCCAGGGGGCAGCTCCCAGCTCTCTGGGCAGCCTGGCACAGGCTCTCCACACCCTCAGTGCCAAACACTTCTCCCTTCTCTCCACTCTCAAGCTCCCTCTTGCACTTCCAACCCATCCCCCCTTGGCCTGGCCCAACAGCTCCTGCTCCACACTCTGTGCCCAGCTTGCTTCAAGCCCTGCAAGGCCACCAGAAGGGCTCCCTGGAGCCTTCCCTGCTGCAGGCTGCCCAAGGCCACCTCTGCCAGCCTGGGCTGCCAGCACAGCCCTGCCAGCCCTGCTGTGGCCTCCTCTGGCCCTGCTGCAGCAGGTCCCTGTGCTGTGCTGAGGGCTCCAGAGCTGCCCCAGCACTGCAGGGGGGTCTCAGCAGGCACAGCAGAGGGGCAGAATCCCCCTCCCTGCCCCTGCTGCCCACCCTGCTGGGGACCAGCCCAGGGCAGGCTGGGGCTGGGCTGGCAGCGCTCAGTGCTGGCTCCTGTCCAGCTCTGCACCCCCAGCACCCCCAAGTCCTTCTCCCCAGGGCTGCTCTCAGCCCTTCAGCTCCAGCCTGGGCTGCCACTGGAGGTTGTCCTGAGCAGCTGCAGGATCTTGCCCTTGCTGAACGTCAGGAGGTTCACACAGCCCATCCAGACACCTCTGGCAGGTCGCTTGGGTGCATCACCTGCACCACTCAGCTCGGTGTCATCTCCGACCTCACTGAAGGTCACTCAGTGCTGGTCTCCACAGCAGTGATGAAGACACTAAGCAGCACTGGTTCCAGTACAGTCCCTGAGCCACCACTTGTCACCAGCCTCCATCTGGAGACATCACCACTCCCCTCTGGACACCACCATCCAGCCAATTCCATGCCCACCCACCCAGTCCCCCTTTCTCCAGTGTGGAGAGAAGGAGGTTTTGGAGGGAGCATGACAACAGCCTGTGGAGCAGCACCCGTGGGCCTTGCAGGAGCCCAGGTGGATGTCTTCAGTAGCCCTTCCCGTGCCCACTAATGTCCTCATCCGCGGAAGTGCAGAGCCTTCGGGCAGGGCACTGGGAGGGTTTGGGCTGAAGCTGAAGCTTCCAGGGGTTCTCAGCCCCCTCCCCGGTCCCACCTTACCCTGGGCCGGTGGGAAGAAGAAGCGCAGGTTGGGCGGAGCTCGCTGCCACTCGTAGGTGGGTGAGGGCTTCCCCTTCCTGGAGGTGCAGCTCAAGGTGACGTTGGCGCCCACGGCAGGGTCACCGTGCAGCTGGCAGGCGGGGGCAGCCGGCGGCACTGCGGGCACCAAGGTTGGTGGCTGAGGACAGGGCGGAGGGGACGTGAGGGGGCAGGGGGCGCCTGGCGCGGCCCTCACCCAGCACGGTCAGGTTGATGACGCCAACGTTCTTGCGCGCGCTGTTGTCGTCGTCCGCCACGTCCACCATCACCGTGTACTGGCCGGAGTCCCGCTCCCGGGAGGCGTTGATGAAGACAGAGATGTTGTGGGTGACGATTGGGTACAGGAACCCCACGCGGGGCTTCAGCTCTGTCTCCCTCACCTTCACCTCCCCTTCCATGTAGGTCAGGATCTGAGTGGGGGAAAAAACCACTTGGTCACCTCTGGCGAGGGCTGTGGCACAGGAGCCCCCTGAGGTGCCAGACCTTGTGAAGGAGCAGTTGTGTGAGTCTTCTCCACCCTCACCTGCCCTGGGCATCCACAGCACAGGAACCATGGGCACCTCCCCATCGTGGGCACCACGAGCATGCTCTGCCTCATGGGCACCTCCCCATGGAGGGCATCACTAGCACCTCCCCACTGTGGGCACCACAGGCACCTGCTCATTGCAGGTACCACAGTCATGTCCCCATCATGGCCACCACCTCATGGTGAACATCTCTCCATCATGGACACATGAACATCTCTCCATCATGGGCATCTCCCCATCATGGACCCTTCCCATTGTGGGCACCATTAAGTTCTCCCATGGTCACATCCCTGTGGTGAGCACAAGCTTCAACCCGTTGTGGGCACCACTCCATCATGGGCACCACAAGTATGCTGCTACACCATGGGCAGCACAAGTGCCTCCGCACGGCAGGTATGCCAGGCGTGTGCCCATCGTGGGCACTTTGCCATGGTGGACACTTTCCCACCATGGACACTTCCCCGTTGTGGGCACCAGGAATTCCTCCACATCATGAGCACCACCCATGGCAGTCACCTTCTCATGGTAGGTACCAAGAGCATCACTCCACCATGGGCACTGCCTCCTCATGACCAACATAAGCTTCTGCCCCACCATGGCCACCTCTTTATGGTGGGCACCACAAGCACCCACTCAGCCATGCTGGCTTGTGCCACTCCCTCCTGGCCCCACCGTGTGTCACCTGGAAGGGCTGGGCACCGTCCTTCGTCAGCAGCCAGGTGACGTAGAGCTGCTTCTGGGAGTGGCTGGTGTACCAGGCTGGCAGCACTGCCTGCTGCCCTTCCACCGAGAAGACTGTGCCTGTGCCCACGTGGACCTCCAGCGCCGCCGAGGAGAGGCCTGCAGAGGGAAGGGAGCAGGATGGGACCCAGCCACAGCTGCCCTTTTCCCATGGAACCACAACCCTCCGTGGGAAACCCTCCCTGTTCCTAAGGGAAAACCCAACGATTCCAGGCCAGCAGCAGGAAGCTGCCCCGGGAGGACCTTTCTGCTCCTTCTCCACCATGGGAAGGGCTTCCTGCCTGCTCCGCAGGATGCAGGACAAGGGCGCTCCTGCCTGGCCCTGCTCCCCCTGGAATCTCACCCCCTTCCTGGGCCTCCAGCCCATGGGATGTATTGGGGTAGGAGGGGGCATCCCACAAGCCCTCCCCAGCATCTCAGCATCCCCCCCCATGATGGTGCTGGTGGTAAATTGGAATTGCTGATGGGTGGCTTCTCCTGACCCTCCCATCCTCATCCCATCCCTTTCCAGCTCCTTCCCATCCCAAACACCCCAGCCTAGCTCAGCTCATCCCAGCCAAAGCACCCTAGCCCCACATCCCCAGCAGCCCAGCATCCCCACCGTGCTGCTGCCAGCGTTAAACCTGGATCGTTCACAGGTGGCCTCCCCATCCCATCCCATCCCATCCTATCCCATCCCATCCCATCCACCTCATCCTGTTTTATCTCATCCCACCCTGAACCTCTATCGTCCTCAGCATCTCCACTTTTCCCTGCCAGTGCCAAACTGGGATTATTCATGGGTGACTTCTCCTGATCTCCCATCTCATCCTGGACATCTCATCCCTTCACTTCCCAACCTACCCCACCCAATCTCATTCCAAATACTCCATTCCAACTGAAAGATCCCATCCAAAACCTCCCATCAAAATGTCCTTCACTTTCCAGAATCCCTCCCACAGTGCTGCCAGCATTAAACTGGGATTACTCATGGCTGGCTTTTCCTGACCTCCCATCCCAAATACTGCCTCCCACCTTGAGTAGCTCCTCTCACCTCATTCTATCCCATTCCATCCCATCCAAACCCATCCACCACATCCCCATGTCCACTGCCTCCCAGCATCCTCCCTTTTTGCTACTTGTGCCAAATTGGGATTATTCATGAGAGGCCTCTCCTGACTCCTCATCCCATCCCATCCCATCCCAATCCCCAGCATCCCCTTTTTTTGCTGCCAGTGCTAACCTGGGGTTTTTCATAGGTGGCTTCTCCTGACCTCCCATCCCAAATCCTCTATCCCAGCACCTCATCCCTCTCTGCCCTGCATCCCAATATGCTCTCTTTGTTGCTGGGACTAAATGGGATAACTAATGGATGTCTTCTGCTGATTCCATGTCTCATCCTAAACATTTTATCCTCATTTTCCCTGCATCCTGAACCCTCCTGGGCTGATTCAGTGGGACAGGAGTGGGTTCTGTGGCCTGAAGGATGCTTGGCTCCCAGGGAAGATTATTCCCTGGCTTTTCCCATCGGGCTCAGCCAGGAAGTTAATCGGCTCAGGCAAGGCTGAGCTGATCCTGGAGGTTTTTTTCCCTAGGGAATGCATCCCAGCAGCTCCATCCCTGCATCCCACCCATCGATCCCTGTCCCCAGCTGGCCCCGCTCCTGCCAGTGCCTCAGGGCTGCTCCGGTCGTGGGGACTGAGTGAGGCCACCAAATCACCCCAGATTCCTGCTGCCAGGAATCCTGGGATTGGAAGCAGGGGTTTAGGGAGCACTCTGACAGCCTCAGCCTTTTCCCTACGGACTGGGAGGCCTGCAGCAGGATTGTCCCAGGGTGGGAAGAAGGAAGCGAGGCGCTGCAGGGCTATTTTTAGCCTCCTCCTCGCATCCGTTCCTGATCCCAGCTCAGTTTCCGGACGGAGCCTTCTAGCTCCCAGCAGGAAATTCTGCTCGGGGCTGATAAAGTCTTCCCAGGGTTGGAACAATTAATCCATTAATTAATTAATTACTTCTCCTTCCTTGGGCATAAAAAAAAGGGGGGGGGAGGGGGTAAGAAACCTGCCCTGCTGCAGGGAGGATGTGCAGAAATAGCTCAGCCAGGCTAAGAACTTAAATCCCTAAATCCCGGCCTGCGGGGGGAAAGGGCTGGAGGCAGCAGCGGGAAGTGGGATCGAGGGCGGGGACACAATAACTGCGATTAGTGCTATTAATCGGTGCTATCAGTGTTATTAATTGGCATTATTGGTGGTGTTAAGTGGAGTCGTTAGCGTTATCGGCGAGCGCAGGGAGGCGGCGGGAATGACCTGGGATGGTGCTGGGATTCTCCGGAGAGTCAGCCGAAATTTAGGGAATCCTGAGGGGATTCCAAAGGGTTGGATAATGAAGTGGTGAATGAGATAATAAAATCGTTAATAGCCAATGAAAGTGACGTCATGACGGTGGGCTAATTAGCGGAGGGATAGCAGTGGGGATGGGATTGGGATAACCGAGATCGTGGTCGGGATAATCGGGATAATAATGATTAGAGTGATTAATGGTAATGGTGTTAATAACGATTATAGTTATGGTTAGTAATAATGGTATTAATAGTGATAGTGACTTGGTAAGGGCTTGATAATTGTATTAATAGCGATACTGATCTAATTATCAGTAATGCTTATATTAATAATTATAACAAGATAATAATTGATTAATAAATACATTGATGTTGATTTAATGATTATCTTAATAGTGATACTGATTTAATTATTGTCTTAGTAATTATAACAAGACACTAATTGATTAATAATTACATTAATAATGATGTTGGTTTAATGATTATCTTAATAGTGATACTGATTTAATGAGTATCTTAGTAATGATAATGAAATAATAATTATATTAATTGTGATAATGAATTAACAGCGATTTAATAATGAGAATGATAATGATATTAGTAATGCTAATAGTGACCGTAATGAGGGTCGTAATAACAATACTAACAATATAAATCAGCCTAATGATGAGCTCTTTAATATTAATGAGGATAGTGATAGCAATTAATTAATAGTGATGATCATCATCAGAATGATAATTAATGATATTAAAGATATTGCTAATAACGATGATAGAAGTGCTCATTATAATTACAGTAATCAGGATAATTGATCTCGGTGATCATGATAGCAGTGATGACAATAATGGCAATAATCATCACCAATAATTAGCTTAATGACGGCAACAATGCCATTAGTGATGATTAGAAGGATAATAAGGGTGACAGAGATTCAAGGTGATGATAATTAATAATGAAAACAATAGTGATAATAATGGGAGTAATCATGACGACGCTAATAATAACGCTAATGATGATGCTAATGGTGATGCTAATAATGATGCCAGCAATGCTAATAATTATCTAATAGTAATGTTAAGGATGCTAATGTTGGTGATGATGACAAACAATGGCAATGCTGAGCAACGCTCATTAATGATGCCAATGTTCATTAGTGATGCCAAATACCTCACGAAGCGACCCCCCCAGCTCCTGACCCTCCCAGCAGCCTCAGAATCCTGGGAAATCCCAACCTGTCCCCCCCCCACCGCCGAGCTGCTTCTATTAGCTTGGGAAACCTGGATCAAAGCGAGCAGAGCTCTCACCACTTCTGCTGCCTGCACCGAGGTCAGCTCCGAATTAGCAGGAGGACAACAATTTTTTACCAGAATAATAGTGGCAATAGCAATAGTGATGATAATGCTACACGTAGTGCTAATAATCACACTAATGATGCTAATAATCACTCTAATAATGCTAATAATCACTTTAATAACTCTAGTAATGCTAATAACTCTAATATAAACACTATTAATGTTAATGAGCACATTCATAGCTCTAATTATGCTAATAACTCAAATAATAACACTAATAATGCTAATAATCACAGTAATTACTCTAACAAAAGCACTGATAATGCTGATACACTAATGACTCTAATAATACTGATAACTCAAATAATAACAGTATTAGGGCTAATAATAACACGAATAATGCTAATAATTATGCTAATAATGCTGCTAACAGTACCAACACAGGTCACTAGTGATGCAGAGGGTATCATCAGGTGCCCCCTCGGCTCCTAAGCCTCCTGGTATCCCCAAATCCAGGAAAATTCCCATGTTTTCATCCTGGCTCTTCCGTCAGCCTCACTATGGGGGCACATAAGGAGGCTGTGCCAGCGCCTGGGATAGAGCTCCGGATGGGGGAAGAGCTGCGCCGGCCCCGGCTGGAGGCTTCCTGGGGTGCCCCACGGCAGGAAAAGAGCCCCGAAGCTGCCAGCGCCTGCCACGGGCCGGGCGCCCTGCGTGTGTTAACTCGGGAACCCACCGATGGCAGTGCCAGCTGTGCCCTGCGGCTGCAGCTGCGCTTTGCCACCCCTGAACCACGGCGAGGGGACATCGTGACCCTGGCATCGCTCCTCCAGCACCCTGAGGAGAGGCAGGTGGATCCGGATTCGGATCCGGATTCAGATCACTTCCGAAAACGCCAATCCTTTGTCCTGTTGCTCTCATCCCCAGACCCCTCACCGGGGATGGATTTGGCCCTAAGGAGGGGCTGGGAACGCTGCTGGCGGAGCGGCGGTGCCGGGATGGGACCCGTTGGCATCAGCCGCGGCTTTAGCCACCTCGGCGCTCCAAATCCTCTAATGCTTTAACCAGATCGGAAAAATTAAGCCGCTGCCGGCGCTCCTGCGCGGAGCGAGGCGGAGCGGGGGCGTGTGGACAGCGCACGCAGGACCTCGGCACCTCCCTGCTGCGCTTGGGGTGGAAAACCTGGAATTGGAGCCAGCTGCCTCCAGCTAAACACCTGCCCTGGGGCTTTCCCTCCGCTCCAGCCCATCTGCCAGGGGCCTTTCCCTAGGGAAAAATCTACCTTTGAATTCAAAAGACCTTTTGGAACGCTCCTGGATTGTTTCCCTGTGGGAAAAAAACCACTGCCTATAGAAGTACCTTTGCATTTATTACTTCTGGGGGGGAAAAAAAGCCTTTAAATTTAACTTTCAAAATACCCTTCAATTCCTCCCCTATGGAAAAAAAAAGAATACCTTTAAATTTAGCTGCAAATGTTCCCAGTGGAAATAAAAATCCTTTAAAATTTAGCTTAGAATGTTCCTTGTGGAAATAAAATATCTTAAATTCACCTTAAAAAAAATCCCTATGGAAATAAAAATCCCTTTAATTTTTCCTGATTTTTTTTCCCTACGGGGAAAAAAACAAAACACAAAGACCTTTAAAAGTAGTCTCAATGTTTTTCCCAGTGGGAAAAAAAAATCATAGAATCCTGGAATCAGGCAGGTTGGAAGAGAGCTCCAAGCTCCTGCAGGCCAACCTAGCCCCCAGCCCTGCCCAACCAACCAGACCATGGCACTAAGTGCCCCAGCCAGGCTTGGCTGCAACACCTCCAGCCACAGCCACTCCACCACCTCCCTGGGCAGCCCATTCCAATGCCAATCACTCTCTCTGCCAGCAACTTCCTAACAACATCCAGCCTGAACCTGCCCTGGCACAGCTTGAGGCTGTGTCCCCTTCTTCTGTTACTGGCTGCCTGAGGGAAGAGCCCAACCCCACCTGGCTACAGCCTCCCTGCAGGCAGCTGCAGACAGCAATGAGCTCTGCCCTGAGCCTCCTCTGCTGCAGGCTGCACCCCCCCAGCTCCCTCAGCCTCTCCTCACAGGGTTTGTGTTCCTAAATCCTTATTTTTTGCCTCCTCAGGAATAAATAACTTCACATTTGCCTTTCAAAATGTCCTCAATTTTTTCCCTATGGAAAAAAAAGAACTTTTACAACCCCCTTTTGCTTTTCTTCCCTGAGGAATATTTTTTCCTTAATATTTCTCTTGGTTTTCTTTTCCCCAGAGGCAAAATTCCCTTAAATTCACCTTCTAAAATACCTGGAAATTTATTCTCTATGGGAAAAAAATTGCTTTAAAACACCTTTACAAAATACCCCTCAGTTAATTCTCTGTGGGAAAACAATTCCCTTTAAATCTGATATTTAAATTACTCTTAAATTTCTTCCCAGTGGAGAAAAAAATCCTTTGGAATTTACTTCCCAAACACTTTGAATTTTCTTTTTTCCTCATGGAAAAAGAAGTCCCTTTCAATATATCCTTACATTTTTCCACATGGGGAAAAAATATTTACAAAGCCTTTTAAAAGATCCTGAACTTTATTCCCTATGGGGGAAAAAATTCCCTTTAAATCTACCTTTTCAATACATCCTCAGTTCTTATCCTCATGGAATAATAAAACCCTTTGAAAGGATCCTTAGCATTATTCCCTATGGAAAAAAGAACTCCAAAGGATCCCTTTAAATTTAGCTTTCAATACATCCTCAGGTTTTTTTTTTCCCTATGGAAAACAAAATCCCTTCAAATCTACTTTCCAAAATAAACTTCAATTCTTGGGAAAAAAACCCCACCAACTTTAAAAAATCCTTAAATTTATTCCCTAAGGAAAAAAATCTCCTTCCCATTTAACTTTCTAATCCCTCTATTCCCTCCCTCCCCTCCGGGAAAAAAACCCCTCTTTTATAATCCTTGTTGAAATCATTTCCCTATGGAAAAAAACCAAACCTACCTTTAAATCTACCTTCCCATTTTTTTCCATATGGATAAAAAAATGTTTTCCTATGGACAAAATTCCCTTTAAATCCCCCCCCCCCCCCCCCCCCCCGCAACCTCGTTCTGAATCCCTGTGCCCGCAGCCAACCTCTCGCTCGCACCACAGGTCCCATCGGTTCAGCCCAAATAAGCCCAAAGCCAATTCCTTGCTCATGGCACAGCTGGAATGCCCCAAATCCATAACTTCCCCCCCCAAAATCCATTCCCTCCCTCCCCTCCTCTCCCCCCCCAGTCTGACCCTATTAACTGGGGGGGAATTAAGGGGGAGGCGGTTTGATGACCCAGCTCGATGGGATTAAGGCACCAGAGCCATGTGAAACCCAGCCCCAAATTAAATCCCTGTGGATCCAGCTTGAATCCAGCCGGAGAAATGATCCCAAGGAGCTGTGGGAAGGGCTCTGGAGCATCCCAGCCCTCTCTGGCATTTTGTAGGGATTTTTGTTTGTTCCTCCCCTCAGCTCTGACTATTTATATCGGGGCAGATAGGAGATTCCGGGCTGCAGAGCAGTATCCCTTGGGAAAATCCAAGGAGCCTTTTCTCATGACCCCAGGGTGGCAGCAGCAGGAGGGGGGGGTCAGGGGGAGCTGAAGTCTTCAGAGAGGCCAAATTTGGGAAAAGAGCAATAAAATGAAATAATAAAAATGAGAGGATGAGGCTGGGCTCGGAGAGAGCTGCTCCGGGCCGGGAGCAGGAGGTGGACACAGGATGGGAACAAGGATGGGATTGGGGGTTGGATGAGGGTGAGATGGGATTGGGGACTGGGTGGGGTGAGAGTGAGGAAGGGGATGAGGATGGAAATGGAAGTGGTAACAGGTTGGGGAAGAGGATGTGTCTGGGGATGGGGATTGGATGGCATGGAGACAAGGACAGGCTTGGGAATGGGGATGGGAAGGGATGGGATTAGATTGGGGATGGGAATCAGGTGGGGATGGGATTGGGGATGAGAAGGGGAATGGAATGAGAATGGGGATGGGATTGCGGATTGGATGGCAAGGGAATGGTGATGATAGGAACAAGGATGGGATAGGTATGGGATTGAGATGAGGATAGGGATGGGATTGGATTTATTATGGGAAGAGGATGAGGCTGGGGATGAGAACAAGATGAGAATGGGAATGGAATGGGACTGGGGATGAAAATACACCTGGGATGGGATTGGATTGAAGATGGGATAGGGATAGGGATGAAGTGGGGATGGGGATAAAGATGGGACTGGGGATGGGGAGAGGAAAGCAGAGCATTGCCCTTCCTGTTGCTTTTCCCCATGACGATCCTGATTGACCCTGCAGGGTGGGAAGCAGCTGCTGGGGAGGAAACCCACCCAGGTGGGGCTCAACAGCCAAGGAGCATCCTGGGGGGATTTCAGGCTGGAGCAATCCCCATGCCTCATCCCAGCATCCTTGAATTACTTTTTATCCTGGAAAACAAACCTTCAAGGAGGAAAAGGGCTGCAGGACCTCCACCCAGCGTCCCGCCGTGGAGGAAATGGCACTGCCATTGTTTTGGGGCCGTTTCCTCTCCCCAAAGGCCTCTCCTTCTGGCTGGGAATGCCAAGGGATATTTCCCTTTGGAGCAGCCATGCTTCTTCCAAACAAAATACAAATCAGGATGGAATATATGGGGGGGAGGAACCCCACAGACAGAGAAAGATGAGAACTGTAACCCCAAAACCAGCTGGAGTGGCCTTGGAATGGAGAAATGAGGGAGCTGGGAGGATTTCACCCAGGGATGGAAAGGGGGGAATGGATTTCATGGATGTGTTCCCCTCCTGGCACCGTGTCGGGAGGTTAATTCTTGCCTCCAGCACGTCGGAGCCCCAGAGCTGGACGCCCTGCAGAGAGGCTTTTGGTCTGGGGCTGCTGGAAGGTGCTGCCCAGCAGGACAAGAAGCCAAGAGGTTTCTCTCAGAGGGTTCAGAGTCCCTCCCTCAGCGCACCCCAAAGAAGGATAGGAGTGGATCGAGTCCTCCTCAGCACCTACCTGCCTGGCGTGGGGGCAGAGAGTGATACACAGGGTCCTACCCAGTGCCCACCACCCAAGCACCTCCACGCCCTGCCTGGTGTGTCTCAGTTCTGCTTCTTGCCTTGTGCCCTCCCCAGTACCCCCAAATCCTGCCCGATGGCCCCAAGGTCCTGCCCACGACCCCCAAGACTGCCGCATGTCCTGCCTAGTTCCAGCCTTGGTACTGCTGGATCCTGCCAGGTGTCCCCAGTGTTCCCCAACATCTTGACCCATGGCCCCAATGTTACCCCCATGCCCTGCTGTCTGAAAGTGACACCTGCCCAGTACCCCTGCCCGGGCAAATTGGTGCTGCTCCAGCACCCTCTGCCCTGCCCAGTGCACCCCACCCTAGTCCAGCCTAGTATCCCCTCTGCCCCCCTGGAACCGTCAGCTCCTGCTCCATGCCCCTCTCCAATACCGAATGCCTTGCCCCATGTTGCCCTCCCTGTTCCTGTGCATCCTGGTCCGTGCCCCCTCCCGGTACCCCAATACCCACCCTGTACCTCTGGCTCCTGACCGGTTCAATCCCGTGTCCTGCCCAGCGTCCTTCAGTACGCCCAGTTCCTGCCCGGTGTCCCCCAAGTTCCCGTGCCAGCCGAGTTCTGATCGGTATCTCCCGAGTTCTGCTCGGTGTCCTCGCACCGGTAACTCAGTGCCCCCCCGAAACCTTTGGATCCTGCCCGGAGCCCCCCGCGGTCCTACCTGCGCTCCCGCCGTAACCCCCGGTCCTGCCCGGCGCTCCGCCGGTCTCCGCACATCCTTCCCGGGGCCCCCCGTGCCCTGCCCGATGCTCAGTGCCGCTGCAGCACCCCGCACCCTACCCAACGCCTTCCCCCGTGTACCCCGCACCCTCCCCGGTGTCACGCCCTGCTGCCCGCTCCCGGTGCCCCCGCGGTGCTCACCCAGCAGCGCAGCGAGCGCCAGCGCCGCCCGGCTCAGCGCGCCCATGGCCGCAGCAGGTGCCGGTAGCGGAGGGGGGGACGGACCGGGAACGGCCCCCCCCCGCACCATCCCCTTCGCCCCCCCACTTCGCAGGTGGTGGGCGTGGTCTGTGGCGGTGGGCGTGGTTTAGAGGCGTGGTTTCCTCGTGGGCGTGGTGTAGCCCCACCCCGGGGTGGGATGTCCCAGCCCCAAGGCAGCGCCCCCGCGTAATAAACAGCAGCCAAGTTTGAGACGATTAATTAATCGTTAGGGCTCCTACTAATTAATTGCGGTATTAGGGATAAGGGGGGGGGAATGCGGCACCTCGATGCCACCTCGCTCTGTAGCAGGGTGGCAAAGGGACCCCCTCAACTCTTTCCCCCTCTTCCACCCTTCGCCTTCCTCCTGCATTAAATCCTTACAAGGACGTGGGCAAAATACCCCAAAAAGGCCATTTTGGGGCTCTCCAGGTCTCGAGTGGATCCTTCCCGGTTCGGCCGAGGTTATCCCGGTTCCTGCGGCCAGGGTCAGCCCCCGGAGCGCCAGCGGGAAGGGATTATGCGAAGGAGGAGGAGGAAGGCGGGGGGGGGGGGGTGTTAATCCGTGCTCGCCCTCGGCTCCCCCCGCAAATCCAGCGCGGCCGCCGGGGCCGCGGGATCCGCCCCCGGAGGATTTAGGGGGATGGATCCCGATGGATCCCACGGGATCCCACCTTTTCCCTCCGTCAGTGCGGGCTCCCGGGAGAGCCTCATCCGCACTATTTTGGGGTACATTCTCCCACCCTGGGGCAACTTCGCCCTCCTCGGGAGGAATTTGCCCTATTTTGAGCGAAATTAACTCTCCCTGAGGGCGATTAACTCCACTTCGGGCCAGACTCGCTCGATTTGGGGCCGAGTTCACTCCATCTGGGGGAAAATTCATCCTATTTTGGAGCAAATTTAGCCTACTTCGAGCCAAACTCGTTCTATTTTCTGGGTGACTCACCCTATTTCGGGCCGAATTCACTCGGGTTTGGGGTAGATTCATCTTATTTTCGGGCAATTCTACCCCCTTTGGGCTGAATTCGCCCCCTTCCTGGGCAAATTTACCCAATTTGGGGCCACACTGACCCAATTTCAGGGAGATTCACCATATTTTGAGGCAAGTGATCCTATTTTGGGGGCATTCCTCATGTATTGAGGTGATCCACCTGATTTTGGGACAGATTATTTCTATTTCAGGGCAACTCACCCCTATTTCAGGTCAGATTAATTCTATTTTGCAGCAATTTACCCTCTTTTGGGGCAATTTCCTGTATTTTGGGGCAATTCACTCTGTTTTGGAGTGATTCAGACTCTTTTGGGGTAAATTCATCCTACTTGGGGCCAAAATTTGCTCTTTCTGAGGCAAATTCACTGTATTTGGGGGTGATTCAATTTGTTTGGGGGCAATTTGTCCTATTTTGAAATTATTCACCCTATGGGGGGGTTAATTTACCCTATTTGGGGAAATTTTTCCTTATTTTGGGGCAAACACCCTGTTTCATGCCAAATTCACCCTATTTGGGGCCAAATTTACCATACTGGCAGCAATTCACCCTATTCTGAAGTGATTTGCCCCATGTTGGGGTTAATTTACCTTATTTTGGGTCAAGTTATCATCCTTTTGAAGCATACACTCTACTTCACGCCAAATTCATCCTATTTTGTCCCAAATCCATCCTGTTTGGGGTGAAATTCACACTCTTTGGAGGGAATTCACTTTATTTTGGGGCAATTTGCCTTATGGTGAAGTGCTTTACCCTGCCTCAGGGTGCATTCACCCTATTTTGGGGTAAATTCACCTCATTTTGCAGCACCTTGCCCTAACTTAAAGTGATTCACTCCATTTTGAGGCAAACATGCCTATTTCATGCCAAATGCACCCTATTTGGGGGCAAACTTACCATATCTGGGCCAATTCACTCTCTTTTGGGGTAAATTTGTCCTTTTTGGGGGGCAAATTTACCATATTTGGAGTAATTCCCCCTTTTTTAAAGCAATTCATCCTATTTTGGAGTTCATTCACCTCATTTGGCACCGAATTTACCATACTTGGGGCAATTCACTCTATTTTGGGGTGAATTCACCCTGGTTTGGGGCCAAATTCTCCCTATTACGAGGCATGCACCAAATTTCATGCCAAACCCACCCTATCTGGGGGGCAAATTCTCCCTGTTTGGGGCCAGATTCATTCAGTTTTGAGGCCAACTCATCCTGTTTGAGGCCAAGCTCCTATCGGGCAGCACCAGACTCCAGCTTTGGCCACCTCCACAAGGGTGAACTCAGAACTCAGCCCACTCCCCCCTCAAAAATAACCCAATTAATGACACCTCCTGCTAACGAAGCCTCAGGTGGGAATCCCAACGGCTCCCTGGGCCCCTCAGAGTTCCCCCGTGGCGGGGAGGAGGAGAAAGACCTTTGGCAAAGCTGCTCTGTGTTTGCTCGGATTTTATTAGGACCGACACATTCATCGTATGCCACAACGCCACCGATCGATGAGCTGCAGGGATAAAAAACCCCGGGGGAAGGGCCGGCGCCAGCCAGCGGGGACATGGGGCTGATATAGAACACGTCTGAAAAAGGCATTAAATGCGTCCTCCCCCTCCCTCCCCCCATCCCCCACCCCCAAAACCCCTCCCTCTTCCCCCCGCCCCCCACCCTTCCACCCCCATTCTCACAGCTTTTGATTGTATTCCGTAAGCGTGGCTCAACCCAACCCCAGAGCTCCTGGCTGCCAGGAAGGATGAGACCAACCAGAAGAATAAACCCAGAGGAGCAAAGTAAAAAAACAAATAAAGAAACAACGACCCCCCCCCAAAAAAAAGGTAAGAAACCCCAAACAAAACAAGCTAAACCCCTCCACAAGCCAAACAAAAAAGCAAAACAAGAAAAACCTCCCCGAAGTTAAAAAAAACCTGAAGTAAAAAAAGCCCAAAATAAAAATAATCACAAAGTAAAACAAAAAAACAAACAAAAAACAAAACATAGAAACCAACCTAAAAAAAACCAAACAAAACCCCCAAACCAATAACAACAAACTAATTAAACCCAAAACGAAGTAAAACGAACTGGGAAAAACCCTCACACCCTAAAAAAAAATAACCTGGGGAAAAAGGAAACAGAAGCTTTAAAAAAAAGGGCAAAAAACCCAAACCAAAACACCCCCAAACTTTAAAAACAAACAAACAAACAAACAAAATACTGGGGGAAAAAAAAAACACCAAAACCAACCAACCAAACCAAGAAAAAAAGCAAAACCCAGCACCCAAACTGAAAAAAAAAAGAAAAATGAAAAGGAAAACGAAAAGGAAAAAATAAATAAAGGAAAAATAATTAAAAGGGAAAAAAAAAAAGAAAGAAAAGAAAGAAAAAAGAAAAATAATTTAAAAAAAAAAGAAAATGAAATCCAGAAGGAAAATGGAGCAAGGAGCAGGAATTCTTTTAATGGTAAAAAAACCCCAAACGAAACCCCCCAAACAAACAGAGTGGATATGGATATGGCAACGCTAACAGGAACAGGTGGATACAGGATGCGAACCCAAAGTCTCGCCGCAGGCAGCGCTGCCGGAGCCCGGAGCAGGCTCGGCCGGGCGCAGCCAGCGCGGAACCTGCAGTCCGCGCAAAGCGCTGCGGGGGGGCGGCTCCGGAGAAGTCTCCCTGGGCTGAGCCCAGCCTGCGCCGCTCCTATTGCTTAGTGACCCAGAGCCGCAGTAACACTGACCCAGACGGATGCGTCCCACAGACACGGTGGAAGAAAGGGAAAACAAAAGACCCTCCCCAAAAAACGACTCTGTCCGAAAAGCTTCCCCCCCCCCGCGCCGCTCCTGTCCCGTGTGGAATGTACCTAAAGGTGGAGGCTCCTCCTCGCCGCGGGCGGAAAGGAGCCGGGATGCGCTCGCTCGCCGGGATGCGCTCGCCGGGGGCTGGGGATGAGCTGGTGGGAAGGGCCCTCAGCGGGGGGCTTCTCATCCCCAAACAATCCCCGTTCCCAGGCGGGAAAGGCCCGGCCGCGATGGAAAAAAAAGGGAGCAGGAAGCCCTTGATCCTTATGAAGGAGGAGCCTCAGTTGTTGAACTTTAAAGGGTATCCGATGGCTTTTTCCAGGCACTCTACCAGCGAGCCGGCCGACAGAAAATCCCTCTCCACTTCCACAAATTTGATGTAGATGGATTTGGGGGAGACGCCAGGCTCCACCACGCAGTTCTGGGATAAAAAGGCGTTGATGCCCAGCCAATCCTTGCTGAAGGTTTTGGTGTTGGCCTGGAAGTGTAAGAACAGGCACTGCTGCAGGGTCCGCACCTCGGCGATGCCGAGGTAACAGTAGATGATGCGGGCGGCCTCCATCTCCACCCGCAGCGAGGCCTGAGGCGAGGGCGCCTCCAGCTCGCCCTGAGTCTCGGGGAGGGGCTCTGCCCCCCTGTGCTCGGCCAGGGGCGAGAGGGGCTTGTCGTGGCACTCCTCGTAGCCGATGGCGTAGAGCCCGGGGCTCTTGGGGATCCCCCCCGGCAGCAAATACTGCACCACGTTGCCGCCGGTGGGCTTGGAGTGGGCGATGGGGATCCAGTCGATCTCCATGTGCAGCTCCAGGCAGCGCGCCTCGCTGATGGTGATCTCCAGGAACTTGTAGTAAACGTTCTTCCAGTTCATCTTCTGCACCCGGGTCATGATGACCCTGCCCTCCGGCTTCTCCGAGTTGAAGTACTCGCGCAGGCGCTTGCCGAGCGGCACCTGGGAGCTGATCTCGGCGTAGTGGTAGCGAATGTCCTCCTTCCAGCGCGTGTTGTAGCCGATGCCGAAGATCGCCAGCTTGTTGGACAGGTGCAGCCGCGAGAAGTCCGTCCAGCTCTGGAACAGCTCCCACTTCAGCTGCACCGACTCCAGGATCTGCATGATGTTCTGCATCACATCGCGCTTCCTGCGGGAACACCGAGGCCGGGATGAGGGCGGCAGGGGCAGGGCTGCAGCAGCCTCCCGCCCGGCCGCCCCCTCTGCCCCCGCGGCAGCACAGCTCAGCTACTCCACGCGGCACCAGGGAAGGTTGTTCAGGCTGGATGTCAGGGAATATTTCTGCACTGGAAGCGTTCCCAAACTTTGGAATGGGCTGCCCGGGGCAGTGCTGGAGAGCACTGGGGGTGCACTCTGCAGCAGGGCTGCAGTCACCTCCTGCCCGGCTGCCTCCTCTGCGGCACAGCTCAGCCACTTGCAAGCTGCCCTGGAGGGGGCTCAGGAAATATTTCTGCACTGGAAAGGTTCCCAAACCTTGGAATGGGCTGCCCAGGGCAGTGCTGGAGTCACCATCCCTGGTTGGGGGGAGGTTCCAGCACTGTGTGGGCCTGATGCTTGGGAACATGGTTTGGTGCTGAGGGCTGGGCTGGAGGAGCTGAGAGGGCTCTTTCAAACAGAAGGACTCTGGGATTCTGTGACTCCAGGCTTATACAGAATGTCAGGGGTTGGAAGGGGCCTCCAGAGATCATCCAGCAGCATCACCCAGGACAGGTCACACAGGAACACACCCAGGCAGGTTTTCAAGGTCTCCACACAAGGAGACTCTGCAACCTCTCTGGGCAGCCTGCTCCAGGCCTCCAGCACCCTCACACCAGGTAAGTTTCCCCTGGGTTCCAGAAGGTACTGGGCATCACCAAAGACCTTGGCACCTTCCTCTTGGCACCCACCTCTCAGATAGTTATGGACAGTGATAAGATCCCCCCTCAGTCTCCCCTCGAGGCTAAACAGCCCCAGATCACCGAGTCCAAACCCCTGCCAAAGCAGGATCCCCTAGGGTAGGTCACAGAGGAACCACTGTGGTTGGATGAGCTCCTGAAGATCATGGAAAAGACCTTTCAGGATCGTTGAGTCCAACCCCTACCCAGCACTGTCAGGCCAGCACTAAGCCAGGTCCCTCAGCACCAGAGCTCCATGGCTCTGAAACCCCTTCAGGGCTGGGGGCTCCACCACTGCTGGGGTTCAGACGCAGCTGGCTCTGGGCTGGCAGTGCTCAGTGCCAGCTCATGCTCAGTTTTTCTCCCTTAGCACCCCCAAGACCTTCTCCACAGGGCTGCTCTCCAGCCCTTCGGCCCCAGCCTGCACGGCTACAGGAGGCTGCCCTGACCCAGGTGCAGGACCTTGCTGGAGCTCAGGAGGTTCACTCAGGCCCTAATTACCACGGGGCTGGTGGTACAAAGACCACAAAGCAAGGGCCCAGCTGCTCCAAAAGGCTCAGTCCCAGCACCGGATCAGAATCATGGCTCATGGGACTGAGCCCATGGAGCAGACGACCTGACCCATGGTCAGACACAAGCCACTGCGGGAGGGACAGCAGAAATCCCTCTGGATGTCCAGGAACCAGATCCCTGCTTTCCAGCGCTGAGAAGAGAGTGCCTGAGGCAAGCTGGAACAGCTTCCTCCGGGCTGGCTGGATGAGACGCTGGGGGTGTAATTAGCTCGTAAGGAGAACCACTAATTGCAGGAGTTATTGTCCTCTAATCAGAGTGGTGGGAAGATAATTTGACTCGTTTGGCAACGGAGAAACCTCCGGAGGTCCAACAAAGGGGATCCCGCAGCTCCCCCCTTTTATCTGCTGCGAGGCTGAAGAGCGCTCACAGGGAGGTCACCGGAGCCCCGAGGGGCTGCTCCTGCTCCCGCGTCCCCCCGGGACAGCCTGCAGCCCCTCCCGGCCCCAGCGGACAGCAGCTTCCCTCGGGCACAGAACTCCCTCCTCTTGTGGGCTCCTTTGCTGCTCTTCGGCTCTCTACAATCAGCTGTCCCCAGCAGCTCACCCACGGGGGCAGGGGTGGGGGCCACGATGGCCTTCAAGCAGGAGCAGATGTGACACAAACCACGCGAGGCTGAGACCCTGGCAGCTGCGGTTCTGTCCCACGTGGAACATTAAGTCCCCATCGAGGGTTCAGAGGAAAAAGGTTTTGGAGCTGCAGCTCCTTCCCACAGTGCTGGAGGGGTCCAACCTGGCAGCCTCTTGCCTCAAAGCCCTGCTCCTGTCGGTGCCAACAGAAGACACTGATGGTAGGAAGGTTCTGCAAGTGCTGGTTGGCATTCAGACATCTGGTGCCAGAGGTGCCAAGCTGCAGACCACAAAGCTCGGCACGGAGCAGCTGGGCACAGGGCAGTGCAGAGCCATGGCACTGTGTGGGCTGGAAAGGACCCTGAAGATCAGAGTCCAGCCCTTACCCAGCAGTGCCAGGGCAGCACCAAGCCATGGCCTCAGCACCACAGCTCCAGAGCCCTGAAACCTCTCAAGGGATGGGGACTCCACCACTGCCCTGGGCAGCCTGGGACAGGGGAGAATTTGTTCCTCATGGCCCCCCTGAACCTCCTCTGTGGCAACCTGAGGCTATTTCCTCTTGTTCTATCTCCTTTCTTGGCAGCAGAGCCCAGCCCCAGCTGGCTGCAGGCTCCTGGCAGGGAGCTGCAGAGAGCAATGAGGTCTCCTCTCAGCATCCTCTGCTCCACGCTCAGCACCCCCAGCTCCCTCAGCTGCCCCTCCCCAGCCCTCTTCTCCAGACCCTTCCCCACCTTTGCTGCCTTTCTCTGGCCCTGCTCCAGCTCCTCAGTGTCCTCCTGGCACTCAGGGCCCACAGCTGAACCCAGCACTCAAGGGGTGGCCTCAGCAGTGCCCAGCCCAGGGGCACAATCCCTGCCCTGCTCCTGCTGCCCACACCACTGCTGAGCCAGGCCAGGCTGCTGCTGCCCTTCTTGCCCACCTGGGCACCCCCTGGCTCCCCTTCAGCTGCTGCCACCCAGCACCCCCAGGGCCTCTCCTGCTGGGCACTTTCCAGCCACTCTGCCCCAGCCTGGAGCCTTCCTGGGGCTGCTGTGCCCCAAGGGCAGGACCCAGCCCTGGTCCAAACAATCCAACTGGCTTGAGAGTCCAGCAGCAGCAGGCACATTAGGAAGATTCCTCAAGTGCCCTTACAAGGCATTTTCCCATCTCACCTCCACCACATCACTGGAATTGCAAAGTGGAAACCTTCTGGGGACCAGACAGAGCAGGGGAACAGGCAGATGAGGAAAGCAGCATAGTGAGGGGAGCAGGACGGGGAGGGCAGCAGGCAGGGGTGGGCAGCAGGCAAACTCTGCAGCACAGGGCTGGGGTTTCACTCCTCTGCTTGCAGGCAGCTGAGCTGCACTTCAAGCACACGAGGCCCACCCAAAGGCAGAGATAGGAGCCAGCAGTGTGGGCAGGATTTCATTCGACAGAGGCAGAGCAGAGCTGAGCCCCAACCCTCCTGAAGTGCCCTACAGATACTCTGCCAGGCTTGGCACAAGGCAGAGCTGAAGAGCTGCTGGAAAGAAATTTTCACTCACCAAACTGCTGCTGTTGGCTGAGGAGTGGCTGCACCAGCAGCACCTGATGAAGTTCACCATGTGCAGGGTCCTGGCCCTGGGCAGGAACAACCTCCTGCAGCAGCACAGCTGAGGGGGAGCTGCTGGGAAGCAGCTGCAAGGAGCAGGAGCTGGCAGTACTGGGGGGCACAAGTGGGCAGGAGGCAGCAGTATGGGCTGGGGGCCAAGGAGGGCAAAGGTGTGGTGGGGGGCATGGAGCAGAGTGTGGGCAGCAGGGCAAGGGAGGTTGTGCTGCCCTGTGCTGTGCCCTGCTGAGGCCACGTGTGCAGTGCTGGGCCCAGCTGTGTGGTGCCCAGGGGCAGAGGCAGGGCAGTGGTGCAGAGAGTGCAGTGGGGGCTGGGAAGCTGCTGAGGGGCCTGGAGCAGCTGTGTGAGGAGCAAAGGCTGAGAGCCCTGGGGCTGAGAGGCTGCAGGAGAGCAGCCCCAGAGGGCACCTGCTGAGTGCTCAGCAGCAAGAGCTGAAGGAGCTGTGGGGGGCAGGAGCCTGGGGCCAGGCTCTTGCCAGTGGTGGGCAGGGGCAGGCCAAGGGGCAGAGAGTGGCAGGCAGGAGGCTGCCTGTGGAGAGGAGGAGAAAGTTGTTTGTTGTGAGGGTGCTGGAGCCTGGAGCAGGCTGCCCAGAGAAGCTGTGGAGTGTCCTTGTGTGGAGAGCTTCCAACCCCCCTGGCACTGTGCTGCTGGGCAAGCTGCTGGGGGTGCCCTGCTGGATCCCCAGAGGTCCCTTCCACCCACTCCATGCTGTGTCCTGTGTAAGGGAGGGAAGGGCTTTCTCCAGAGGGAATCTTTCACTTCCAACATGGAAGGAACTGGGAAAAAAAGCCATTTTCAGAAGCTGTGCTGCTTGGTCTGCACATGTCCTCTTCCTCCAGCACTCAGTGCTTCTGCAGCCATCCTGCTGAGCTCCACTTCCCCAGGCTCTATGCAGCACCTCCATGGCTTGGCCCAGCAGCCAGGGTCACATTGTCACTGCTGTTCAGTTTTGCCCAGGACAAGCCAAGCCAGCAGAGGGTTTCCCCTGCCTGCAGCCTGTGCCAGGCAATCTCATCACTCATCTGCAGAAGGTGCCCTAGAGCTGCATCTCAGCCATCACCCAGCTGCAGCCTGGCCCAGCTGCATCTCCTCCTCCTTGGAAGCTTTTGCAGTGCAGGTGAGGGAAGAGGAGAGAGAAGATTCGGTGGAAATCTGTTCTGTTTCCAAACAAACAGCCCAGGCAGCTGGTCTGAGTGCAGGATGTGGCTCCTCCTGCCTCTAGTGCATCCTCACCAAGCCCACAGCCTACAGAGTGCTCCTCAAACAAATTTACCCAGCAGAAAGGAGCCTGGAGTGGCATTTCACTCCTCAAGGCACTTGACTTGGTGGCAGAGTGGCAAGGGGAAGCAGCAGCAGAGCCAGCACTGCTGGGGAAGGAGAGCACAGCTGCTGCAGCCCAGGACCTGGACAGGGCTCACCTTCTGCTCCTCACTTCCTCCCCTGCCAAAAACAGGCAATGCAGGAAGTGCAGGAAGCCCTCGTGTGGGAGGTCAGCTCCTGGCTGCCTGCAGCTCAGAGAGGCAGTGCAGTCCCTGCTGAGGTGCCATGCAGAAGGGATGTGCTGGGTTTGGGGTTGGGGGTTCACGATGAGGCCCAATGCTGCAGGAGCAGCTGAAGCCCCCACAGGCAGCAGGAGGGAGCTGAGGTCCCAGTTCTGCCCTTTGTGGCCAGCTGGCAGCAGCAGCAGCCTCGAGTGTTCCAGCAAGAAGAGGACCCAGACCAGCACCCAGAGAGCTCAACCTCCTACAGCAAGGACTATGGCAGCACTCTCCAACCCTCTGTGCTTAAAAGGCAGCAGCAGGGTGCAGGTCTGCTCCCCTGGCTTGCTGCAGGCCCCAAACACCCTTCCAAAATCCCAAGGGAAGGACAAGAGGAAGCAAAGCCACAACATTCAGCACTGCAGCTGCTTACAGCCCAGCACAGGCACAGCTAAGGGGCTGAAGGTGCTGCTGCTGCTCCTCTGATGCAGTCGAGCTGCTCTCTGCTGGAAACCTGCACAGGCACAGAGGAGCTGAAGCCCAAACTGCTGGGAAATGAGTTACAGATGTGCTAAACAAGGCCAGAAGGTGGAGGCTGTGCTGTGCCCTGCTGAGGCCACGTGTGCAGTGCTGGGCCCAGCTGTGTGGTGCCCAGGGGCAGAGGCAGGGCAGTGGTGCAGAGAGTGCAGTGGGGGCTGGGAAGCTGCTGAGGGGCCTGGAGCAGCTGTGTGAGGAGCAAAGGCTGAGAGCCCTGGGGCTGAGAGGCTGCAGGAGAGCAGCCCCAGAGGGCATCTGCTGAGTGCTCAGCAGCAAGAGCTGAAGGAGCTGTGGGGGGCAGGAGCCTGGGGCCAGGCTCTTGCCAGTGGTGGGCAGTGGCAGGCCAAGGGGCAAGGGGCAGAGAGTGGCAGGCAGGAGGCTGCCTGTGGAGAGGAGGAGAAAGTTGTTTGCTGTGAGGGTGCTGGAGCCTGGAGCAGGCTGCCCAGAGAGGCTGTGGAGTGTCCTTGTGTGGAGAGCTTCCAACCCCCCTGGCACTGTGCTGCTGGGCAAGCTGCTGGGGGTGGCTGTTTTCCAGAGGTCACTTCCCACCCACACCAACTTCCATGTTTCTTCTGACTGCTTTGGATCTGCCAAGCCAGAATTGTAAAGTTCTGTGCTCTCCTGCTGGGGGAAATCCCAGGAATTTTCAGCAGCTGAGAGATGTTTTGTGCCTCCACTGAGCACAGAGCCTGGGCTCAGCACCTGCAGGCTTCAGAAAATGCCTGAGAGTTCAGAGTGCTCTGTGCATTTAGAGAGGAATTGATGGGGAAGGAAACCATGACCAGAGAATTCTGAAAGGTCTGAATTCAGCAGACCTGCCCCATCCACCCCTCTGCACATGAAGACCTGCAGGATCCAGGCAGTCTCAGCTCCTATCCCCAAAAAAATCAGGATTATTTTTTTCATGCACCTCTCCAAAACACAGCTTGAAAGGTAAAATGTCTGTGTCAAAAGAAAGGTGAGCAGGATGGAGAGAGGGCATCCTGCCCCTCTGCTCTGCTGAGCCCCACCTGCAGCACTGCCTCCAGTTCTGGGGCCCCCAGCACAAGGAGAACCTGGAGCTGCTGGAGCAGATCCAGGAGGCCACAAAGACTATCAGAGAGCTGCAGAACCTCCCCCGTGGGATAGGCTGGGGCAGTTGTGGCTGTTCAGCCTAGAGAAGAGAAGGTTCCAGGGAGACCTTAGAGATGTCACAGAAGGTGACTGAAGATCCCATTTGGGGATTCTGTGCTCTAGAACCTCCCTGGGCAACCTGTGCCAGTCTCTCACCACCCCCACTTCTTCCTCACATCCAGTTTCAATCTCCCCTCTGCCAGCTCAAACCCATTCCTCCTCCTCCTCTCATTACCAGACCTTGTCAATAGTCCTTCCCCAGCCCTCCTGCTGCCCCCTCCAGATCCTGCAAGGCCACTCCAAGGTCTCCTGGAAGCCTTCTCCTCTCCAAGCTACAGAGCCCAAACTCTCTCAGTCTGTGCTCAGAGCAGAGCTGCTGCAGCCCTCTGAGCATCTTTCTGACACTCCAGCCCTGCCTCCAGTTCTGGTGGCCCCAGCAGAAAAAGGACTCAGAGCTGCTGGAGTGAGCCCAGAAGAGGCCACAAAGATGCTGCCAGGGCTGCAGCAGCTCTGCTGTGAGCACAGGCTGAGGGAGCTGGGGGGGTGCAGCCTGCAGGGGAGAAGGCTCCAGGGGCACCTCAGAGCTGCTGCCAGTGCCTGAAGGGAGCCTGCAGGAAGGCTGCAGAGAGACTTCTGCTGAGAGTGCCAGAGCCAGGCCAAGGGGGAATGGAGGCAGAGTAGGCTGAGAGTGGAGCTGAGGCAGAAGCTCTGCAGTAGGAGGGTGCTGAGAGCCTGCCCAGGGAGGCTGTGGCTGCCTCCTGCCTGGGGGTGCTGAAGGCCTTGAGCAGCTGAGTCCAGCTGAGAGCTGTCTGGGCCCATGGCAGGGGCTTGGAGGAGATGAGCTTTGAGCTCCCTTCCAGCCTGAGCCATTCTTGGGTTCATTCCTCTGGTGTTGGAAGGGTTTGTGTGCTCTGTTTGTGTTTGGTACTGGTTTAACTGGCCCAAAGGGTTACAGGTCAGCTCTGGAGAGCTGTCCAGATGACAACATGAAACCAGTCCCAAGCCTTTGGGCCTGTTTCCTGTCTTCCCACCCAGGAGGGGAAATGCACAAACCTCTCTCATGTTTGCTCACCTCCACAGGGCCAAACTTCAGACAAATGGAAAAATACCCCCAGGATGACCAAGAGGTCCAAGAACTGAGCCTTGCAGCCTCCCCACACACCCCCCAGCTGTGCTCTTTGTCCCTGTTTTATTCCTGGAGTGAGCCCTGCTTGGTTCAGCAAGCCACAGAGCCCTGGAGAAGCAGAGCTGTGGAGCTCTGCAGCTGCTGTGAGGGAGCTGGGGCCAGGCCTCAAGCAGATCCAGTTTCACACTCAGAAGTTTCAACCATCCTCCCCCTCCTGCCCAGCATCCCCAGGGCAGAACAGAAGTGACTTACTGAGTGTCCTCTGAAGACTCCTGCTTGATCTTTAGTGTTCTTTTTGGGGTAGGCATCTCATCTGCAAGGGAAAAGAGGCAGCAGAGCATCAGAGGGGAACCAACCTTCCCAGGCCTTCTTTTATGTCAAGGCTGGAATTAGAAAGTGCCCCAAACCCAGAGCTGCTTCCTAAGCCAGGAGGTCCCAAATCCTCCCTAACTGAGTGGGATTTTCCACGGGAGAGATGTGGTCAGTTAAGATCTGAACCAGCCCTGCAAGGACAAAATCCTTCAGGACAAAAGGACAAGAGGATGCTGCTGGCTCTGAACTCACAAATCAATTTAACTGCAGCCTACCCTGTGAGAAACAAGGAGAAGAGGCTTTGAAGTGGCCATGTGGAGAGCCAGCAGCAGACCAAAACCATCTGCCCTGCACCGAGGTGCTGCATGCAGAGAGCTTCTCCCACCCACCTGAAGCTCAGCACCAGGCCAGGGCTGCGAACGCGCCCAAGTGAGTCACAGCAGGGCCCAGGCTGGGAAGGACCTCAAAGGTGCCACAGGCAGGGCCAGCTCTCAGCTGGGCTCAGCTGCTCAAGGCCTTCAGCACCCCCAGGCAGGAGGCCAAGAACTGGCTGGAGTGCTGGGCCCAGAGAGTGGTGGTGAATGGTGCCACATCCAGCTGGCAGCTGGCACCAGTGCTGTGCCCCAGGGATCAGTGCTGGGCACAGTCCTGCTCAATGTCTTTACTGATGATCTGGAGCAGGGGATTGAGTCCAGCAGCAGTGAGTTTGCAGAGGACACCAAGCTAGGAGCAGCGGTGGAGCTGCTGGAGGGTAGGAGAGCCCTGCAGAGGGACCTGGCCAGGCTGCATGGGTGGGCAGAGGCCAAGGGGATGAGACTGAGCAAGGCCAAGTGCAGGGTTCTGCACTTTGGCCACAACAACCCCAAGCAGCTACAGACTGGGGCCAGAGTGGCTGAGAGCAGCCAGGCAGAGAGGGCCCTGGGGGTGCTGGCAGAGAGCAGCTGCAGAGGAGGCAGCAGTGCCCAGGTGGGCAGCAGAGCCAATGGCATCCTGGGCTGGCTCAGGAGCAGTGTGGGCAGCAGGACAAGGGAGGTTCTTGTGCCCCTGTGCTCAGCACTGTTCAGGCCACCCCTGCAGTGCTGTGTCCAGTTCTGGGCTCCTCCATTGCAGAGAGATGCTGAGGTGCTGGAAGGTGTCCAGAGCAGGGCAGCAAGGCTGGGGAGGGGCCTGGAGCACAGCCCTGTGAGAAGAGGCTGAGGGAGCCGGGGGGGTGCAGCCTGGAGCAGAGGAGGCTCAGGGCAGAGCTCATTGCTGCCTGCAGCTGCCTGCAGGGAGGCTGTAGCCAGGTGGGGTTGGGCTCTGCTGCCAGGCAGCCAGGGACAGAAGAAGGGGACACAGCCTCAAGCTGTGCCAGGGCAGGTCTAGGCTGGATGTGAGGAGGAAGTTCCTGGCAGAGAGAGTGATTGGCATTGGAATGGGCTGCCCAGGGAGGTGGTGGAGTGGCTGTGGCTGGAGGTGTTGCAGCCAAGCCTGGCTGGGGCACTTAGTGCCATGGTCTGGTTGGTTGGGCAGGGCTGGGGGCTAGGTTGGGCTGCAGGAGCTTGGAGCTCTCTGCCAACCTGCCTGATTCAGCAATGATCTGGAAAACAGGACCGAGGCTCCCCCAGACAGTGTCCAGATGGCACCAAGCTGGGTGGCTGTGCTCTGCTGCAGGGTTGGAGGCTCTGCAGAGGGACCAGGCCAGGCTGCATGAATGGGCCAAGGGCAATGGGATGAGGTTCAGCAAGGCCCAGGGCTGGGTCCTGCCCTTGGGGCACAGCAGCCCCAGGAAGGCTCCAGGCTGGGCAGAGTGGCTGGAAAGTGGCCAGCAGGAAAGGCCCTGGGGGTGCTGGGTGGCAGCAGCTGAAGGGGAGCCAGGGGGTGCCCAGGTGGGCAAGAAGGGCAGCAGCAGCCTGGCCTGGCTCAGCAGTGGTGTGGGCAGCAGGAGCAGGGCAGGGATTGTGCCCCTGGGCTGGGCACTGCTGAGGCCACCCCTTGAGTGCTGGGTTCAGCTGTGGGCCCTGAGTGCCAGGAGGACACTGAGGAGCTGGAGCAGGGCCAGAGAAGGGCAGCAAAGGTGGGGAAGGGTCTGGAGAAGAGGGCTGGGGAGGGGCAGCTGAGGGAGCTGGGGGTGCTGAGCGTGGAGCAGAGGAGGCTGAGAGGAGACCTCATTGCTCTCTGCAGCTCCCTGCCAGGAGCCTGGAGCCAGCTGGGGCTGGGCTCTGCTGCCAGGGAGAGATTTGGATTGGCTACGAGGAACAATTTCTGCCCCTTGAGGGCTGCCCAGTCCTGTCCCAGGCTGCCCAGGGCAGTGGTGCAGTCCCCATCCCTGCAGGGGTTTCCTAGCCCTGCAGATGTGGTGCTGAGGGTCTTGGCTTGGCTCTGGCAGTGCTGGGCAAGGGCTGGACTCGGTGATCTTAAAGCTCTCTTCCACCCAAAACCATTCTATGGTTCTAAGCTTACAGAACCTCTCCAGGTCCCCCAACCTGCTCAGCTCCAGCTGTGCTTTGCTGCATCCCCCCAAGCTCCATGAGCCACAGGCAGTGAGCAAAGCCCCAGCTGAGCCCAGCCACTGATTCTGCTGCAGGCTTCAGTCACTCAGGCAGAGCAAGCAGGAGGAGCTCCCTTCAGGTCTCAGTCTCCACCCTGAGCCTCCCTTCTCCTCTCTTCACTTGCAGCAGGCCACACATCTGGATTCTGCACACTTCCAGATGTCCAGCAGGGCCTTGGGGGGATGCAGGGAGGAGGAGCCACAATGCCCAGCAGTTGCTGGGGCTAGCAGCAGCAGCAGCAGCTTTGAAGCCCTGCTGAGCACTTCAGGGGCAGTGGTGGCACAGCTTCAGCTGGTGCCCAGGGACCTCCGCAGCTGGAGAAAGGGAAAGTATCAGCCCAGTGCTACAAGGGGCAGTGAAAGTGAGCAGGGGAAGGGCAGGCAGGGAGTGTGTCACCACCTCCTCAACCACTCCTGGCCACGCAGTCCTCCTGCCAGGCCCTCACAACTCGAGTCCTGCTCCTAAAACACTTTGGGCACTACAGTTTGCTTTTGCTGAAGAGCTGAGGAAATGCTTCCTCCTCCTTCCCAGGACATCAAGTGTTTGTTAGACCCTTCAGAACATGGCACCTGGGACAGGAAAGGTGGCACCCAGAGAAAGTCACAGCCTGGTGGGGGGTGGAAGGGACCCTGGAGATCAGTCAGGTCCTCATCCACAGCAGCTTGCCCAGCAGCACAGTGCCAGGGGGGTTGGAAGCTCTCCACACAAGGACACTCCACAGCCTCTCTGGGCAGCCTGCTCCAGGCTCCAGCACCCTCACCACAAACAACTTTCTCCTCCTCTCCACAGGCAGCCTCCTGCCTGCCACTCTCTGCCCCTTGCCCCTTGGCCTGCCACTGCCCACCACTGCCAAGAGCCTGGCCCCAGGCTCCTGCCCCCCACAGCTCCTTCAGCTCTTGCTGCTGAGCACTCAGCAGATGCCCTCTGGGGCTGCTCTCCTGCAGCCTCTCAGCCCCAGGGCTCTCAGCCTTTGCTCCTCACACAGCTGCTCCAGGCCCCTCAGCAGCTTCCCAGCCCCCACTGCACTCTCTGCACCACTGCCCTGCCTCTGCCCCTGGGCACCACACAGCTGGGCCCAGCACTGCACACGTGGCCTCAGCAGGGCACAGCACAGGGCAGCACAACCTCCCTTGCCCTGCTGCCCACACTCTGCTCCATGCCCCCCACCACACCTTTGGCCTCCTTAGCCCCCAGCCCACACTGCTGCCTCCTGCCCACTTGTGCCCCCCAGCACTGCCAGCTCCTGCTCCTTGCAGCTGCTTCCCAGCAGCTCCCCCTCAGCTGTGCTGCTGCAGGAGGTTGTTCCTGCCCAGGGCCAGGACCTGCCCTTGCCCTGCTTGGCCTCCCTCAGGCTGCTCTCCCCAGCCCTGCACCCTGGCAGGCTGTGCTGAGCTCAGTCTGGTGCCATCAGTGGTTTCTTACCCAGCTCCTGCTCTCCAGTCTGGTAGCAGTGCAGGTCCTGGCTGTGGTTTCCCCAATCCTCCTGGGAATACTCCTCCATGGTGCTGCCATCTGACTCCAGCTCCTGGTAGAGGCCGCTGCTGTTGATGAGGACAGGCTGGCAGGGCTGTGAGTCCCATCCCCCCTGCCCAAACACCTGCTCCAGCTGCTCAAAGGTGTAGCTGCTTTTCCTCTTGCCCACGCCGTGCTCCTTCACGCGGCTGTAGCACCTGCGGAGGGTCTGAGAGAGCAGCACCAAGTTACTGCCTGGCAGCAGCTGACCTGGCAGCAGGGCACAGAGCCCCCTGCAGACAGTTGCTTGGCTGCTGGGCTGACTTTAGGGCTTGGGTTTACTTCTGCTGAGGGCATTTTGCCCCACACTCACGAGCTAAATCCTCCTGACTGACTCTGTCCCTGCCAGGAAGCATTGCCTGGCCCCAGCCCTCCTGCTGCAGCCCTCCAGCCTCAAGCAGACACCACAGCACAGAGGAGGGCAGCAGCCTCATGTCCACCAGACTCAGCTTGGGCGGCTCAGTCTCACAAGAAACTCCATCCCAGGTCAATGGAAGGTGGGAGGGCGGGGGGGGGGGGGGAAACAACAAATCCCAAGAGCCTCCCAGTCAGAGCCCCCAGGCAGCCAAGGAAACGCACACCTACAACGAGGGGGAGGAGGAAGCAGAGCTGGTGTGGTGCTCACAGCATGGAGGAGAAACAGGGAGGAGAGAGAAAGGAGAAGAGCAAGAAGAGTCCCCCAAAGCACAGATGGTGCAACCCTGCTCCTCTGCTGAGGAGCCAGGCGGCGCCGTGCGTGTGCCTGCGCCCGCAGGGTTACTTACACAGGCTGCATTCCTAACTCTGCCTCCTCAGAGCTGCTGAAATTCAAAAGAGGGCAAATCAATAACGCTGCAAGGGCCCAGCCTGCACAGCACAGCACACAGCACAGCACTGCCACGGCTCTGCCTGCTCACACCAGCCCTGGGGGGCAACCTCCCACGTGGAGAGCTCCAGCAGCCTGCCCTGCTTCTGGTCCCTCCGCTGAGCCACCAGCCTGGGACTTGCAGCCAGGTTAGCCCCTTCATCCCCAGCAGACCACCACTCCTTGGGAGAAGAAGCAACCTTCAGGGGCATCCCTCAGCCAGCACAGGATGTGCCCAGCTTTGCTGGCTCTTGGTGGGGTCTGGGCTGGCAGAAGGCTCGGAACCATCTCTCCCCCCCACCTTCCGTCGATTAGATTGCTCAGGTTGTGGCTTGAATGGGGAAGCTCAAAAGAGGCATGGAGCTTGGAAGAGCCCAATCATGGAATTGTTTGGGTTGGAAGAAAACTTTAAGATCATCCAACCACTAACCCAGCACTGCCAGGTCACCACCAAACCACACCTGCAGGGCTGGGGACTCCCTCAGCAGCCAGTCCTGAAGCTTCACAACCCTCTCAGGGAAGAGATTTTCCCTAATTTCCAATCCCATCACTTGGCCTTCTGCAGCAGGATTCTCAGGAGCACACATGCCAAAGCTGCTTGGTCTGGGGCTTTTTTTCCCCAGAAGAAGACCCTTGAGACCTCCAGATGGCTCAGACCTACCTAATGCTTCTCACCCCCTGGCTTAACAGCAGCGGCGGCAGAGGAGTTACCTCCTCACCAGTCTCCTCGGGGTACTCAGAGCCCTGGTGGGGGGCAAGAAGCAAAACTGCCAAGCAGCAGCAGCAGCAGCTCAGTTTTTACCCTGCTGTGTCAAGAAAACACACACAAAGAGAACAGAAAAATGAGAACACCCAGAAGAGCCCCAGGCAGCACCCAGCAGCGGAGAGATTCCGTGGGGTAAGGTGAAGCCCTTCCTGGGTTTGCCCAGGGGGGTGGGGGCAAAGGTGAGATCCTTTTGGATGGGCACCAACTACATGAGCTTTGGAGGTCCCTTCCAACCCAGGCCATCCTATGGTTCTATGAAATGGTAAAGGTGGTAGAGAGCAACCAACTGCCTCAAGCTGGAACCAAAGAGCTGGCCAAGAATCCTCCCAGCACTCACTGGATGCAGACTGGGGGCACAGAGAAGTCTGGGGGCTCGAATTCAGCTGTTCCCTCCCACTCCTCTCCTTCCAGCTCAAATCAGTGTTAAGCTCCAGGTCCCAAATCCCAGCTGTGATGCCTGCCCTGCTTGATTCACAGCCTCCAGCTCCACTTCTCAGCAGCTCTGCAGCTGGACAACCCAAACCCACGAATCCTCTTGGCCAAGCCCTCTGGGGAACGCTCAGCACCCACAGCCATGGGCTCTGTGCTTTGCCTTCTCTGCCTGCTCATGCAGCACTGAGCACTTCCCACCAGGCTGTAGCCTGGCAGGAGCAAACCACTTCACTTGGGCTGCAAACCATCTCCTTCTGCCATGCCAGCAGCTCAGCATCAAGTCAGAAAGAGACAGGAGGATTGGGGGGGGTGTAAAAAATCACTGAGCTCATTGCTTGTTGTCCTGCCTAGATGGATCTGCTGGCAGGAGGCCTCTCCCCTCTGCTTCTGGTGGTGGATAACCTCACATCAGGGACAGCACCTCAAATCTGGGCAGAGCACCTCAAATCTGGGTGGAGCACCTCAAATCTGGGTGGAGCACCTCAAATCTGGGTGGAGCACCTCAAAGTTCAGCAGAGAACATCAAATTTGGGTGGGAGCTCCTCAAAGGTCATCAGGAGCATCTCGAATCTGGGCAAGAGCATCTTAAACTTTACCAGGAGCACCTCACACTTGGGTGAGAGCAGCTCACAGCTGAGCAGGACCTGGGCCGTGGCTGAGAGCAGCTCAGCTTCGGTGCTTCCAGAAGCAGCAGCAGGCCTGTGGCCAGGCAGCTGCTGGCTCCTTGGTCTCCCCTCCTGGAGAATGGAGATTCCTGCCAGCTCCTGCTTCCTGGAGGCACTGCCAAAGGCCTGGGCAAGCCCTAAGCAACTGGACTTGGCCTGTGGGACTCAAGAGAAGCTCCCCTGGACATTGTGCAGCACTCCAAGGCTTCAGGTACCTTTCTCCCACAGGTTACTCTGATGGCCCAGCTCCAAATCTACTTTGATCTTCTGCACCTCCTCTACTCCTGCCGGCTTCCAGCTCAACTCCTGCTCCGTGGCTCCTGAGGTGCACAGGTTGGTAGACAAGAAACCATCAATTTAGGACAAGGACCTGAAAAGAGACCTGAGAATGGCCCAGGCTGGGAGAGACTGAAGCCTTCTGCTCACTGCTCTGCCTGCAAGCCCGAGGCAGATCTCCCCTCCCCACCTCACTCCGAGGGGGCTGCAAGCCAGAGGGGACAGCTCAGAAAGCTCAGCGTGGACCTCCTCAGCCTTTCTAACTCACAAATCCTCTTCTCTGTGAGGTCCCCACGGGACAACTGCAGCAGGATCACAGCAGCCTCAGGAGGTGACTGTGCTGCAGGCACAGCCAAAACTGCCAACAAGCCCAAGGCCATGCACAGGCTCTGGTGCCCCTCCACAGGCAGCCCCTGGCCTGCTCTCACTCAGGGATATGCTAGGGGCTCCAAGGAGCAGTTAGGTGGCTACAGACATGTCCACACCAATCTGTTTCAGTTGATTAAATGAGAGCTGCTGGCCTAGGAGAGGTCCCCATGGCCCAGAGCACCACTTAGCAAAACCTTCAGCTCTGAGGATGCTCTTCAACTTCTCAGGAGAGAGCAGCTCTTGGCTTCCCCTCCTGGATCAGCAGCAAACAGGTCTCCAGATGCTGCCAAGATGCTCACAGCCAACATGAGATGAAACTGCACCAGAAGAGAAGCTGCTGCTGCTGGAGCCTGGACTGGTGCAGGGCAGGCAGGGATGAGCTGTGGAGTGAAAGTTCTGAGATCTTCACTGCTAGGTTGGATGGAGATGGGGGGAGGGGATCCTGCCCCTCTGCTGTGCCTGCTGAGACCCCCCTGCAGTGCTGGGGCAGCTCTGGAGCCCTCAGCACAGCACAGACAGGGACCTGCTGCAGCAGGGCCAGAGGAGGCCACAGCAGGGCTGGCAGGGCTGGCAGGGCTGTGCTGGCAGCCCAGGCTGGCAGAGGTGGCCTTGGGCAGCCTGCAGCAGGGAAGGCTCCAGGGAGCCCTTCTGGTGGCCTTGCAGGGCTTGAAGCAAGCTGGGCACAGAGTGTGGAGCAGGAGCTGTTGGGCCAGGCCAAGGGGGGAGGGGTTGGAAGTGCAAGAGGGAGCTTGAGAGTGGAGAGAAGGGAGAAGTGTTTGGCACTGAGGGTGTGGAGAGCCTGTGCCAGGCTGCCCAGAGAGCTGGGAGCTGCCCCTGGCTGGCAGCACTGCAGGGCAGGGTGCGTGGGGCTGTGAGCAGCCTGCCCTGGCTGGGGGTGTCCCTGGGGGCTGCAGAGGGTTCACTGGGTGAGCTTTGGGTGTCCCTTCCCACCCAAGCCAGTCTGGAATCCTGTGTTGAGGGCAGAAGGCAGCAAAAGAGAAGCAGCTTCACCACAGGAACATCTTGGGATGATCCCAGGGTAGAGCTGTGGACTTCTTCAGAAAGAGCCCAGCAGGGCAAGGTGGTGGAGCTGCTCCTCATGGTGGAGCTGCTCCTTAGGTGTGACAGCAACTGGCTGCAGCTCTGCCCGGGGAGGGTGAAGGTGGTGATGAAGAACAGGGACAGGCTGAGGGAAGTGATTCTGCTTTGGGTGTTCACCACAGACCACAAGGCCAGGAGGAGGTCAGTGAGGGCCTTCCACAGGCCCTTACAAGATGACTCACAGAATGGTTTAGGTTGGAAGGGACCTCAAAGCTCAGCCAGCTCCAACCCCCTGCCATGGGCAGGGACACCTCCTCAAGGCCTCATCCAGCCTGGTCCTGAACACCTCCAGGGAGGCTGTGGAGCACAGAAGCACAGAATGGGATCGAAGTTCAAAGATCACATTTGGGGATTCTGTGCTCCACAACCTCCCTGAGCAACCTGTGCCAGCCTCTCACCACCCTCAACCTCTGACAGCCTCTCACCACCCTCAACCTCTGCCAGTCTCTCACCACCCTCAACCTCTGCCAGTCTCTCACCGCCTTCACTCCTTCCTCACATCCAGTTTCAGTTTCCCCTCTGCCACTTCAAACCCATTCCTCCTCCTCCTCTCATTCCCAGACCTTCTCAATAGTCCCTCCCCAGCTCTCCTGCAGATCCTGCAAGGCCACTCCAAGCTCTCCTGGAAGCCTTCTCCTCTGCAGGCTGCACAGCCCCAACTCTCTCAGCCTGTGCTCAGAGCAGAGCTGCTGCAGCCCTCTCAGCATCTTGGTGGCCTCCTCTGGGCTGGCTCAAACACTTCCATGTCCTGCTTGTGCTGGGGGCTGCAGAACTGCCCCCAGGACTGCAGAACTGCCCCCAGGACTGCAGGTGGGGTCTGAGGAGAGCAGAGCCAAGGGGCAGAATCCCCTCCCTTGCTCTGTGCCCACACTGCTCTGGCTGCAGCCCAGCACAGGGTTGTGTCTGGGCTGTGGCACATTGCTGCCTCAAAGTCCCAAGTCAAGCACCCTGGGGTCTGCCAGGAAGGCCACAGAGTGAGACACAGAGTCCAGAAGGTTCCTGCAGAGCTCTGATGGGAACTTTCTGGTGCAGTGGCTCCAGAGCTGCCAGCAGAGCTGAGCTGCTGAGCCTTGGATCAGTGAGCAAGGAGGGGCTGGGCAGGGGGGGAGGGTTGATGGCAGCCCTGGCTCTGGTGCCCATGAGATGGTGGAGGGCAGGAGCCTCCGAGGAAGAAGCTGGGCAGGGAGTGGGGCTGCAGCCCTGGGCTGCAGGAGGCCTAACTCTGCCCTCTCCAAGGAGCTCCCAGAAGGAATCCCCTGGGCTGGGGCTCCAGGAGGTTGGGTGCCCAAGAGAGCTGCTGGGCACTGTTCAAGCAGCTCCTCCAATGAGGGAGGTGAGACACTGGCACAGGTTTCCCAGGGAGGCTGTGGAGCACAGAAGCACCCAAAGATCCCATTGGGTGCTTCTGTGCTCCACAACCTCCCTGAAGGTGCCCAGGACCAGACTGGATGAGGCCTTGAGCAACCTGTTCTAGTGGGAGGTGTCCCTGCCCTGGACCTGGCTGAGCGCTGAGGTCCCTTCCAACCTAACCCATTCTGTGATTCTCTACAAAATGCAAATCCAGAAAGGCTTCTTCAAGCACACGAGCAGGGAATGGAAGAGCAGGCAAAGTGTGGGCCTGGTGCTGTGAGAGGAGGGAGCCTGGGGAAAGAGGATGTCAGGAAGGTGAAACTCCTGAGGGGCTTCTCTACTGCTAAGGCTGGAGCTCGTTCCAAGGAGGGCAGAGAGGAAGCCTGGAAGACTCTGAGTGAGGCAGGACTGGGAGAGAGGTCGCCCACGGATCCATGGGCCCTGGGGGATGCATCCACGATGCTGAAGGAGCTGCCTGAGATCCTCCAGCACTTCAGAAAGGTCCTGCAGAACAAGGGAGGTGCCGCAGGAGACCTGAGCCAGAGCCCCCAGGGAGCGCCAGGAGTGCAGAGCTGCTGCCAGGGAGTGCAGGAGGGATGGGAACTGTCAGAGCCACTATTTATTGCCGTGGAGCAGTGCCAGAGGAGTGCATCTCGGGGTTAAATGTTGCCTTTTTATACTCTTGATGCCTTCAAACTCCTTTTTTCCCCTGCTCTCTGTCCCCACCCCCAGCATGGACCTGGCCCTGGGCTGTTAGCTCCCACCAGAGCCAAAAGGAGTCTCAGCAGAGGAAAGGAGGGGACAGCCCCAGCCTGGTGGCCACCAGCACCAGAGGTGCTTCCCAGGAGCCTGAGCCAGGGGACTTTGGCCACTGGGGCTGGTGTGGAGAGCCAATGGCTGCCTCCTGCCCAGCAGCTGGGGCTGGTGGTGCTGAAACCTATCCACAGCTCCTTGGGAGTCTCCAGGGGGAGGTAAGGAATGAAGTGAGAAGTAAGAAAACAAACAACAAAGTTAAGAGCAAATTAAAGAAGAAAACAGACCAGAAGGAAGCTCTTTGGCTGTGTCCTGCAGCACAGCTGGAGGAGCAGAGCTTGGTTCAGTGGCTCCTGAGGTTGTGCTGCCCTGTGCTGTGCCCTGCTGAGGCCACGTGTGCAGTGCTGGGCCCAGCTGTGTGGTGCCCAGGGGCAGAGGCAGGGCAGTGGTGCAGAGAGTGCAGTGGGGGCTGGGAAGCTGCTGAGGGGCCTGGAGCAGCTGTGTGAGGAGCAAAGGCTGAGAGCCCTGGGGCTGAGAGGCTGCAGGAGAGCAGCCCCAGAGGGCATCTGCTGAGTGCTCAGCAGCAAGAGCTGAAGGAGCTGTGGGGGGCAGGAGCCTGGGGCCAGGCTCTTGGCAGTGGTGGGCAGTGGCAGGCCAAGGGGCAAGGGGCAGAGAGTGGCAGGCAGGAGGCTGCCTGTGGAGAGGAGGAGAAAGTTGTTTGTGGTGAGGGTGCTGGAGCCTGGAGCAGGCTGCCCAGAGAGGCTGTGGAGTGTCCTTGTGTGGAGAGCTTCCAACCCCCCTGGCACTGTGCTGCTGGGCAAGCTGCTGGGGGTGGATGACCCCCAGAGGTCCCTTCCCACCCAACCATTCCATGACTCTGTGCAGTGCCTGCAGCAGCAGAAGAGCTCTGCACAACTCATGACCTCTGAGGCTCCAAGAGGTGTGCAAGGCTCAGAAGGTCAACCAGCACCAGCAGCCCTGCTCCTGTGGTCAGCCCAGAACAAGAGGAGAGATGAACCTCCCTGGGGCTGCTGGGTGGTGGCTGTGAGTCGATGGTCTCAGGGAGCTATTCCAACTGAAACAGGTCTGAAAGAGCTCCTCAGACCCTCAAGAGGGCTCCAAAGCACCCCAGAGAGGTCCTTGCTGACTCCAAGGGTCTCCAACACGAGACACCAAGTCCTAACCCTGCTCTGCAAAGCATCAACAGCCCCACACAAACCCACCCTGGTGAGCTGCAGGTCCCAAGCACAGGAGGCTCCTTTGGCTCCAGCCCCACAGGCCTTGCCTGCGGGAGCAGGGAAGGGATGGGAATGTCCCAAGGGAAGAGGGTGGTGAGGAAGAACAAAGCCAAGGTGATGAGGTGCTAAGGGCCATGGTGCAGCACCGCAGGGCAGAGCTGCAGCATGGTTGCACTCCATGACCTCAGAGCTTTGCTCTTCCACCCAAAACCATGCCAGGAGTGCAACAGGAACCAGAGGTCTCTTCAGACAACCACCTGAAGAGGCAAAGTCACCCCAGAAGGGATCTCAGTCAAGGCTAACCACAGGTGCCCAGGTTGGGTTAGAGCTGGTCAGTGCCAGGACCCAAGGCAGAGCAGTGGTGGCTGCTGCAGCACTGCCACAGCCAGGGAAGGAGCAAAGCCTGGCCTGGACAGGGCACAGTGACAGACCCCAGCCTGGGTGAGGCAGGACTTGAGTGACCAAGGGAGAACCAAGATGGACTACAGCAAGGTCTGGCCTGGGTGGGGAGCAGCACAAGGTGGGGGGGAGCAGCCCAAGGCCGGGGGGGTGCAGCCCCCAGCGGAGCTCCCTGCAGCAGGGGAGGGCTGCAGCTACATTCTAACAGCCACCAGCTGCTGCTGTTTGGAGGTGAGGCTAAGGCTGCTCAAGCCCTTCCCAGGGATCTGATGCTGGTGGGGCTGGGCACCAGGAGAGGAGAAGCTCTCCAGTGCTGCCTGCAGAAAGAGGTTGGACACCTCCTGGCACACGGAGCTCCTGCTGTGGAGGAAGAGCAAGAAGCAGAGCTTGAGAGGGCCGAGCAGAAGAGCTCTGCTGTGCCTGGCCCCACCACAGGCCTCTTGGCTCAGTGCAGAGCTCAGGTGGGATGGATGTGTCCCAGACACAGCAGGAAGGTTCAGGCTGCTCCTCACACGACCTGCTCAAGCCCCTCGCGATGAGCTCCTGCCTCGCATGTCACAGCAAACCTGAGGCCTCATCCACCCACTGTGAGCAGGACCAACAGCTTCATGCCAGCCCCAGGCTGCAGCAGGACCAAGGAGGTCCAAAGCACAGGCAGAAGGTCAGCTTTGTGCTATCAGCAAGCCAAGAGACCACAGAGACTCAAATCCCTGCTGGGCCTTGCTCTCAGATGGACGAGGGCAATGCCAAAGGTGGCTTCAACTCCAGCTCCCACCAGGACCAGAGCTCAAGTTCAGTGAGACCTCTTAGGAGGCCTCCAGGCTCATGGACTCAGGAGGATGGAGAGCAACTGGCAAGAGTAAGGAGAGCAAACTCAGCCCCACACCACCAAACACCTCCTGCTGGCAACTCCTTCCTGACCTCAGAGCTGCCTCACTGCTGGTGGGATGCCCAAAGTGTCCACCTGGCCATGGGTGCTGGCTGAGGGCAAGCAAGAACAACCAGGAGGAGTTGTGGCACCTTCCCATGGGCAGAGAGCAGGAGACAGAGAACCTCTCTGCCCCAGGCTGAGCTGTCCTGCTGCAGTGGGCTCCTGGCCACCCACTGGGGCTGAGCCCACCTGAGAACCTCCCAGCTCACTCCCAGCTCCCCTGGGAAACATTCTGCACCCATGGGTGCCCCAGGGGTGCCCAAATGTCCAGAGCAGAGTCTGGACACAGGAGGTGGCTGCATAAGTCACTGGGCAGGGCAGACTGTGCAAAAGGAGTCAGATTCCTCCAGGCACAACACCTGCAGCAGAGGAGAGCAGCTGCAAGGTTTGCTCCACAGGATGCCTCCCTCCCAGAGATGTTCCTCTGCTGCAGCCCCACAGTACAGCCAAGGAGGGAAGCAAACAAAGCTGCCCTGGCACTGGGCACTTTGCTCTTCCCATCCTCTAAATGCCAGCAGAAAGCTGCTGGCACCTACAGAGGCCCCTGAGGTCCTCCAGCTGTGGAGAGTGCTCAGATGAAAAGCAAATGATCCAGCCAGGAAAACCCAAACCCCAAACACAGAGAGAGTGGGAAGGGAGCTCTGAGATCTTCCAGCCCAAGCCCCTCCAGCAGGGCACCCCCAGCAGCTTGCCCAGCAGCACAGTGCCAGGGGGGTTGGAAGCTCTCCACACAAGGACACTCCACAGCCTCTCTGGGCAGCCTGCTCCAGGCTCCAGCACCCTCACAACAAACAACTTTCTCCTCCTCCCCACAGGCAGCCTCCTGCCTGCCACTCTCTGCCCCTTGCCCCTTGGCCTGCCACTGCCCACCACTGCCAAGAGCCTGGCCCCAGGCTCCTGCCCCCCACAGCTCCTTCAGCTCTTGCTGCTGAGCACTCAGCAGATGCCCTCTGGGGCTGCTCTCCTGCAGCCTCTCAGCCCCAGGGCTCTCAGCCTTTGCTCCTCACACAGCTGCTCCAGGCCCCTCAGCAGCTTCCCAGCCCCCACTGCCCTCTCTGCACCACTGCCCTGCCTCTGCCCCTGGGCACCACACAGCTGGGCCCAGCACTGCACACGTGGCCTCAGCAGGGCACAGCACAGGGCAGCACAACCTCCCTTGCCCTGCTGCCCACACTCTGCTCCGTGCCCCCCACCACACCTTTGGCCTCCTTGGCCCCCAGCCCACACTGCTGCCTCCTGCCCACTTGTGCCCCCCAGCACTGCCAGCTCCTGCTCCTTGCAGCTGCTTCCCAGCAGCTCCCCCTCAGCTGTGCTGCTGCAGGAGGTTGTTCCTGCCCAGGGCCAGGACCTGCCCATGCCCTGCTTGGCCTCCCTCAGGTTGCTCTCCATATCTGCAGCTGTGAAAGCCAAAGCAGGATCAGGAGGTACCTTGAGCATGGCCTGGCCACAGCACAGCTGGAGAAGCTCCTGGGCTGATTTGCTGGGCCTGAGATAATAAGGAAAAGATCAGAGGCAGGAGGAAAGGGAAGGCAGAGCTGTCTGGAAGGGGGGCAGTGAGTGGCTGCTCCAGGACCACCTGAGCTCTTCAAACGAAATGCAGCTGCTGGGCAGCCAGCAAGGACATCTCAGCTGCAGTCCAACCTCCTGGCTGCCACAGGAGGTCCAACCAGACTGCAGCCAGTGTGGCTGCCAGCTGAGTGCCCAGCACAGCTCCTCCAGCCCGGCACACCCCCTGCGAGCACAGCACAGCCCCTGGGGCCACCACACTGCCTGCAGCCAGGGGACAGCAGCAGCTGAGGGCCTGATGCCATTTTTCACTCCTCCCTGTCCGAGGTGGGTTTGGCTCTTCCCACTGTGGCCACTCTCCCCAGAGGTGTCCCACAGGCGGCTCCAAGCTCAGGCTCCCTCTGGAGCCTCAGCCAGGTGCCAGCCACAGCTTTGGACCTGCCAGCTCCTGCAGCCCAGGGTGCTGGAGCTGCTGCTCTTGGCAGCTCCATGGGGAGGTACAGGAGGGCCAGGGGCTGCAGGGAGCCTTTCCAGAGGGATTCTCCCTGCCCCAGGAAAGCTCCTGGGCTGCAGGCAGAGCCAGGGAGCTCCCAGCAGCAGAGAGCAAAGCCAGGAGCTGGCAGCAGAGCCAGCCTGGGCATCACCTCCTGTGGGGAAAGGGCAGCAGGGCAGGAAGCCTGGAGAAAGAGTCATGGGATGGTTCTGGTTGGAAGAGACCTTCAGGCTCATCCAGTCCAACCCTCCTCTGACTCTGCCAGGGCTGGGGCTCAGCCATGGCCTCAGCACCACAGCTCTGAGGCTCTGAAACCCCTCCAGGGCTGGGGACTCCACCACTGCCCTGGGCAGCCTGGAACAGGCCTGGGCAACCCTCGAGGGGAAGAAGTTTCTTCTCAGGTCCAACCCAAACCTCTGCCCTCACCCAGCTCATGGACAGACATTAAAGAGGCCTGGGCCCTGTGCTGAGCCCTGGGGACACCCCCTGGGCCTGGCCACCAGCTGCAGTGAACTCCATCCCCACCACCTCTGGGCCTGCCTCAGGCAGTGCAGCACCCACCCATGCTGCAGCTTCACACCGTGGAGCTGAGCCTCAGCCTCCTGCTCTGGCTGAAGTGCCACCAGCTGAAGGGCACAGAGCCAGCAGGACTGGCAAGGGCTGTGCCTAATGTTCCACCAGCACCCTGAAAGGCACTGCCACGGGGAGGGCATGGCCTTGGCATACAGAGAGCCAGGCTCAGGCCTGCTCCATGGACACACAGGGGCAGTAAGGGGTGGGTGAGGCACAGGAGCTTTAGTGCAGCCAGAGAGCTGCACCCTGGGACACCCCAAAGGCATCACTGAACAGCCTGGAGCAGGGACACAGCAGGATGAGGCAACCATGGAGCACCAGAGAGCTTCTGGAGCCCAACAGCAGAGAGCACAGAACCACAGAGCTGGGGCTGGAGGAGATCACCCAGGCCAAGCCTCTGCCAGGGCAGGGCACCCAGGGCAGGGCACCCAGAACACATCCAGAGGGCTCTGGAAAGGCTCCAGGGCAGGACACTCCACAACCTCTCTGGGCAGCCTGCTCCAGGCTCCAGCACCCTCACAGGGACAAAGTTTGCCCTCCTCTTCCCCTGGCACCTCCTCTGGCCCAGCTTGCCCCCAGTGCCCTTTGGGCCACCCCTGGGCAGAGCCTGGCTGCGTCCTGCCCACACTGCCCTGCACATCTCTGGCACAGCACTGAGGGCAGCCCTCAGGCTGCTCTGCTGCCAGCTGCCAGCCTCAGCTCCCTCAGCCTGGCACCACAGGAGGTGCTCACTGCCTGCAGCAGCCTGGGGGCTCTGGGCTGGGCTCTCTGCAGCACTTCCCTGAGCTGCTTCTGCAGCTGAGTGGCCCAGAGCTGGGCACAGGCTTGCAGCTGTGGCCTCAGCAGGCAGAGCAGAGGGCAGGAGAACCTCTCTGCCCTACTCACCACAGCCCTTCTGAGCCAGCCCAGGCTGCCCTTGGCCTTCTTGCCCACCAGGGCACACTGCTGTCTCAGGGGCATCCTTCTGCCCACCAGCACCCCCAGGGCCCTTTCCCCTGTGCTCTCTGCCCCAGCTCAGTGCCCAACCTGCACTGCTCCATGGGGTTGCTCTCCCCCAGCTGCCAGGCCCTGCCCCTGCCCGTGTTGGGCTCCAGTCCATTGCTCCCCAGCCTGCTCTCCAGCCTGGCCAGGTCTGGCTGAATGGCAGCACAGCCTGAGGGCTGGCACCACTGCTGCCAGCCTGGTGTGCCCAGCACACTGCCTGGCACTGCCCTCTGTGCCCTCTGCCAAGTGGTTGATGGAGATATTGAACAGGACTGGTGCCAGTGCTGACCCCTGAGGGACTCCACTGGATCCAGGCCTCCAGCCAGACCCTGTCCCCTTGCCCACAGCTCTCTGAGTCCTTCCCTTCACCCAGCTCCCATCCACCTCCCTCCCTGCTCACCCTGCCCACAGTGCCTCTGTCCAGCTGCCAGGATGCTGTGGCAGACACCTGAGGTGTTCCAGCCCCAAACCACCAAACTGCCAAGCTCTGAGGCACGAATGGGACCCAGGTCTCACTCCAAAGGCAGGAGAAACTGCTGGGAGGGTTCTGGCTGAGTCCCTAAATCTGAAGCAGCTCTTCCTGGTGCAGCCCTGGTCTGGCCCCAGGGCACTGCTGGCTGGCACCAGAAATCCCAACCAGGACCCTGCCCTGCTCTGCAGCTGCTCTGAATTAGAGGAGAATGCACCAAAGCAGCCCAGCTGCAGAACTGCCCTGCAGGGAGATGGATTCTGCCTCGGCAGCTCCAACGCCTCAGGGCTGCAGCAGCTCTGCCATGAGGGGCTGGGGGGGTGCAGCCTGCAGAGGAGAAGGCTCCAGGGGCACCTCCGAGCTGCTGCCAGTGCCTGAAGGGAGCCTGCAGGAAGGCTGCAGAGAGACTTCTGCTGAGAGTGCCAGAGCCAGGCCAAGGGGAAATGGTTTGGAGCTGAGGCAGAGCAGGCTGAGAGTGGAGCTGAGGCAGAAGCTCTGCAGTAGGAGGGTGCTGAGAGCCTGGCACAGGCTGCACAGGGAGGCTGTGGCTGCCTCCTGCCTTGAAGGCCTTGAGGAGCTGAATCCAAGGGGGTTGGAGGAGATGAGCTCTGAGCCCCCTTCCAGCCTGAGCCATTCCAGGGCTCTATGATCTGGCCAAGCCCAGGGCAGGTGCCCTGAGCAAATCCAGCACCCAGTCTCAGGAGACAGTTTGGATCTGAGGTGGCTGAAGCACAACTCACACCACAGCAGCAAATCCTCCCTTGCTGGGCAGTAGGTGAAGGCATTGCAGCAGATGAGGGAGGCAGGGAACACTGGGGACAAGGAAGGGAATGGTGCAGCTCCTTCGTCACCAACCCAGGCCTGCTCTTGGGACTCCACAGGGCCTGCAGCCTTCCCTTGTTCCAACAGTGCCTTTGGGTCACAGAACCCAGCATGAGGGGGTGGGAAGGGACCTCTGGGATCCTCCAGCCCAAGCCCTGCTCCAGCAGGGCACCCCCAGCAGCTTGCCCAGCAGCACAGTGCCAGGGGGGTTGGAAGCTCTCCACACAAGGACACTCCACAGCCTCTCTGGGCAGCCTGCTCCAGGCTCCAGCACCCTCACCACAAACAACTTTCTCCTCCTCTCCACAGGCAGCCTCCTGCCTGCCACTCTCTGCCCCTTGCCCCTTGGCCTGCCACTGCCCACCACTGCCAAGAGCCTGGCCCCAGGCTCCTGCCCCCCACAGCTCCTTCAGCTCTTGCTGCTGAGCACTCAGCAGATGCCCTCTGGGGCTGCTCTCCTGCAGCCTCTCAGCCCCAGGGCTCTCAGCCTTTGCTCCTCACACAGCTGCTCCAGGCCCCTCAGCAGCTTCCCAGCCCCCACTGCACTCTCTGCACCACTGCCCTGCCTCTGCCCCTGGGCACCACACAGCTGGGCCCAGCACTGCACAGCACAGGGCAGCACAATCTCCCTTGCCCTGCTGCCCACACTCTGCCCCAAGCCCACCTCACATGCACAAATCATCCTACTCTGCCATCCTCTGCCTTCAAGGTGGCCTCAGGTTCTGGCCCCTCCACCCCAGGGCACAGGAGCCAAGCAGCCAACTCCACCCAGCACCTCACAGCTATTGGGAGTTTGGGGTCAGCAGCAGCTACCAAAGAGCTCTTCCAAGGCCAGCTCCTGGCTGCTGTGACAGGCTCCAGCTGCCCAGCAGTGCTCACACACACATTTCTGTGCCTCCAGGTGTGGCACCCATGAAGACCTCGTGGTGGGACCCAGGGCACGTAACAGCAGGAAAGAGGTAGGACAGCACAAGCAGCTCTGCTCTGCAGCTGCTGGAGACACCAAAAAGCCACCCTGAGCACCCTCACCAAGGGCTGGGCATGGTGATGCTGCCCACACCTGATTTCCTTCAGGCTCCAGTACTGTGGGAGCAAAGATGGTTCAAGCTCCACACCTTGAGAGAAAGGAGGAGACATCTCCTGTGCAGGGAGCTCAGAAGGCTCCCAGCAGGGTGGGACCTCCCAGCAGCCACAACCCTCAACCAGCTCCACCACAAAGCATCAGCTCAGCACACACTGGTGGCTCTGGGCTGCTTGGGCAGCCAGAGTTCTGCTCACCACTTGCTCAGCATCCCCACAGCAGTCATGGAGCAGCCCAAGTCAGTGCAGCAACTCCCAGGGCAGAGCCTCGTGGGCAAAGCCAAACCCCCTCCAGCAGCCTCCCCAGCACGCAGCAGCCCAAAGCTGGGTGGGAGGATTGAAGAGGTCTGGTGGCACAGCAACGTTCCTGCCCCCAGCACAGCTGGAAACAAATCCCTGAGCAGCAGCCCCTGGGGATGGACACCAGGAAGCCCTGAGGGCCTCATTCAGCCTCCTGAGCTCCATGCAGCTCACACACAGAAACCTCACAGCAACTCCCACCCAGGTTCCCTCCAACTGTCTGCTCTATGGGATGTGTGGAGCAGCTGCTCCCGAGCTGGACACCCAACCCAGCCTCTCCCTGTTCCCTAGGGAATGATGCAGGAAAGATCCTTCAGTTATTAAAGAGGTTTCTGAGCCTGCAGCATGCTCTGGGGCAAGCCAGCAGAAAGCAACTCCAAAGTGAGAGAGGCACAAGAGCAAGAAGGTAACCAGAGCCCCCAGCTGCTCCTTGCTACTGGGGTCACTGGGAGCCAGCTCTTCCCAGGAGGGCTTCAGAGAGCAGCCAGAGCCACCCCCCAGGGGCAGAGGCAAGGGGACAGTGACCTCTCACAGGGCCATGATGCCACCATACTCAGGGCCAAGAGAGGAATGTGGTGCCCCAAAAACCAGGAGGGAGGATGCTGGGGGGGGGTGTCCACAAGAGGGAACAGGAATGGCTGGGACAGTGCCCCCCAGTGCTCAGGGCCACCCACACCTGATGGGGAAAGCTGCTGCTGGACATGGGGCTCAGCCTGCTCCAGGCCAGAGGGGGCCACCTGGGTGCTGTGGGCACAGCCACAGGCAGGGCCAAAAGTGACCCAGGGCATGCAGAGCCTCCCCAGCCAGGCCAAAGGATGCTCTGGGAAGCTGCCAGCAGAGAGAGAAAACAGAAGCTGAGCCCAGGGCTGTGGTGCCCCCCTCAAACCAGTGCCAAAGGCTGGGCTGAGCCCAAGGGATGCCAACAGCAGGGCCAGAAGGTGCTTCAGGGGAGATCCTGAAGGGATGGAGCTCAGGGGATGTGCTGCCCCCACAGCCTGTGCCCAGGGCCAAGGATGCTGAGAACTGCCAACAGAGGGACCCCAAACTGCTGAGGCCAGGGGGCACAGGACCCCCAGACTCAGGCCCCTGGGGACACAGAGACTAAAGGGATGCCCTGGGCACGCTGAGGGGGGATCCCTGGGGGTGCAGCTCCTGCCCCCTCAGGGCAGGGGATGGCAGCAGCCGGAGCCAAGGGATGCTCTGGAGAACTGCCTGCCCCGGGAGGCCCTGAGCGACCCCAGGGGATGCTCCCACAGCCAGCACCTGAGCATGCCAGAGAAAGCTGCCAGCACAGAAAGAGCCCAGAAGCTGAGTCCCGGGGCCGTGGTGCTCCCGGAGCCAGCGCCAAGGGCTGAGCCCTGCGGACAGCCGCGGGCAGGGCCAGGGCATGCTTCAGGGACAGCCCGCAGGGACCGGCTGAGGGCAAGCGGCGCCCGGGGCCAAGGGATGCTCCGGTAAGCTGCCGGCCTGGGCTGAGCCCCAGCAGCAGCAGCAGGGCCCGGGCGGCCACACGCCGCGGCCGGAGGCGGTGCGGAGCGCGGGGAGCCTGCGCCCGGCGCCAGAGCCTGCTGCGGGAGGCAGCGCGGGAGGGAGCCCGGGGGTGCAGCGCCGCTGCATGCGGGGCCAGAGGAGAGGCGGCCCCGCGGCCGAGCCGCCCGCACCCCGCGGGCCCGCAGCCGCCCCGGGCGAGGACCCAGCCGCGGGCAGGCTGCCGGAGCCGTCCCCACCCCGCGCCCGGCGCCGAGCCGCCCGCTCCGCGCCGCGGTACCTTGATGCGCTCCCGGCACTGCGAGGGGGTGCGCTCGTAGCCCAGCTCCGCCAGGGCGCGGGACACTCGCTCGTACATGGCGGGCCCGGGGGCTTTGCTGCCGAACACGGTCCCGGCGCCCTCCAGCTGCTGGTACCGAGCCTCCACCAGCCGCTCGTTGCCCCAGACGGCGATCAGAGCGTTGGTCTCCGCCGGCGTCCAGGACATCCCTCGGCAAGCGGCGGCAGCGGCGGCGGCGGCGGCACCGCCCGGCGAGAAGGAGACCGAAGGCGAAGCTCCGCCGCGGCCCCCGGCCCCGCCGCCGCCCCCCAGCCCGGCCCCGCCAGCCGCCGGCCCCGGCCCGGAGCCGAGCGGGGAGGCGCCGCTGGGGGTGGAGGGGTCGGAGAGGCTGGGGTTGCCGTCGCTCAGCGCCCCCGGCGAGCCCGGCGACAGCACCTCCATCTTGGGCACCTTCAGCGGCGGCTCGGCGGCAGGGAGCTGCGAGGAGCCGCAGGACGCCGCCATATTGGAGCTGTCGGGCCGAGCGGGCGGAAGTGACGCGCTCCGCCCCGGCGGGAGGGACTTCCGGCGGCCGCCAGGCGGTGCTGTGCTGCCGCCGCGCGGGGGGCGGGGCTGGGGGCGGGACAATCGGGGGCGGGGCCTCAGTGTGGTGGGCGTGGTCGATGAGGGGCGGGGCGCGGTCGTGGGCGGGGCGCGGGGCAGGGGCGTGGGCGTGGGCGTGGCGCGGGGCCGGGGCTGTGGCTGGCTGCGGGCGGGGCCGGGGCTGGGAGGCTCCGGACCCCTCCCGAGCAGCGTCCCCGCAGGGTCAGACCCCCTCGGGCCCTCACCGGACCCCATCCTGCAGGCGCGGAGCAGCGCAGGGCAGAGCCCCGCACCCGCGCCGGAGCCGTCTGTGCCCCGAGGCCAAGCACCTAACGTCCTAGCGGCAAGCACCCCCCGGAGGTTGGGCTGAGCGCCCCTGCCCGGGGCTGAGCACGGCCCCGTTCCTGGAGCTGAGCATCTCACAATGCCGAGGCTGAACACCTCCAGACACAGCACTCCCAAATACCGAGCAGAGCATCCCCAAAGTGCGGCGCTGAGCACCCCTGTGTCTACCGAGCACTCCCCGTTTATTTGGCCTGAGCACCCCAAACATCAGCTCTCAGGTGATGCTTCAGACGTGGGGGCCTGACGTCTCCTAAGTGTGGAGCTGAGCACCCCCAAATGTGAGGCTGAGAACGCCCTGCCCTGCGGCTGAGCATTGCCCCGTGCCAGGGACTGAGCACCCCCAAATACCAAAGCTGAGCACCGCACAGTTTTGAGGCTGAGCGCCCCAAACTCTCGGGACGAGTACCGCCTGTACACTGGGGCCAAGCAGCCTCACAGACTGGGGCTGAGCATCCCCGTTTGGGGCACCCAAAGACCCTCCTCAGTCCTCGGGCCCGGCGGGTGGCGAATGGCGAAGAGGACACACACGGACGGGACCCGCACTGCAGCTGCGCCCCGAGCTCCTCCTGCCTGTCCCTCCCTGCCCCCGCTGGCTCCGGCCCTCCTCTGCCTGTTCTTGCCTGCTCCTGCTTGTTCCCTGCCCTCCCCTGCCTGTCCCTCCCTGTCCCTGCCGGTTCCGGCTCTCCCCTGCCCGCTGCTGCCTGTTTCTGCCTCTCCCCTGCCTGTCCCCTGCCCGCTCCAGCACCTCTGGCAGAGCTCCCCGGGAGCAATCAGGGTCCGTTAATTATCGCCCGTTAATTGCGGGGATCAGGGGCTGGCAGCGGCGTGGGGCTGGGGGACATATTCGGGGACACGGGGACGTTAACCCCTCCTTCCCGGGCCGCGGAGCGGCAGCGTCTTTGTTACCGGCTGCCTGTTCCTGGGGTGCGTCCTCAGTGCCAGACCTCTGAGTGTCTCCAGAGGGATGTCCCCGCTGCTGCCATGTCCCCAAAAGAGTGTTTCTGCTGCCACCCCTGTGTCATTTGCCCTTAAGGATGTCTTCATTGCCACTGTGCCCCCACACTGGACTCACTCCTGCTGTGTCTCCAAAGAGATGTCTCCTCTGCTAGCCTTGCAGCATGCTCCCGAAGGGATGTCCCCAATGCCACCCCTAGCTTGTATCCCCAAAAGCGATACATCTACTGCCACCATGTCCCCAAAAGGATGTCCCCACTGCCACCTCTATGTCGTGTCCCCAGCAGCCTCACCATGTGTCCCAAAAAGAGGGTCCCCAAAGGGACGCCCTCTCTGCCGCTCTGTGTCTGCTGCCAGCCCTGTGTCACGTCCACAGAACCACGTTCCTGCATCGTGCCCCTAGAGGCACCCAGTGCCACCATGTCCCCACAGAGAGATTTCCCTGCTGCCGTCTCTGTGTCCCCACTGCTGGCCCATACCCGTGGTGCTGACCCCAACCCCAGCTGCTTGCGGGGACGCACCCCTTTGCCACCCCTGTGTCCCCAAGCCGCTGTGTCCCCAAGCCCCGCCCTCGCGGTGCCCTAACCCACTGTGTGCCGCTCCCCTATCCGCTGCCCTGCATCTAATCAGACCCAAATTAGAGGGGGCTGGTGGAAGGATGCAAATTAGGTTAATTAGGGCTTGAGCAGCTGATTGCGATGCAGCCCCACGCCCTGCAGGGCCCTTCGACCCCTTGCTAATGGCCTGGCCGAGAAGGGGGGGTGCTGGGGGCCCCCGACCCACTAAATGCTGCCCAAGTCATTCCTGAGCAGAGCTGGGCGCCTGCAGTGGGCTCATGGCAGTGGTGTTCATCAGTGCCATGAGCTGGGGCTTCATCCAGGCTATGACTTGTGCCTGCCCCCAGCCAAGACCCACCCAAGCAATGAACTGTGGCTCTTCAGAGCCAGGGGTCATCTGTGAAATGAGTTGTGGCTGTTCTCAGCAGGAGCTCACTCTGCAGTGGATTGTCAGTCGGGGCTGACCTGTGCCATGAGAAGGGACTTTCCCCATCCAGGGTCACCTTCTACAATGCATTGTAGCTGTTCTCAGCCAGGGCCCACACTTGCACTGAGTTGTAGCTGGCTTCAGTGGGACTCACTCATGCGATGAGCTGTGCCTGTTCTCACCCAAGATCACCTTGTGAAATGTGGTGTGGCTATTCTCAGCCACGACGCACGCACGCAACGAGCTGTGCCTGTTCTCAGCCAGGACTCACCCATGCAATGAGCTGTGCCTGTTCTCAGCCAGGACTCACCCATGCAACGAGCTGTGCCTGTTCTCAGCCAGGACTCACCCATACAATGAGCTGTGCCTGTTCTCAGACAGGACTCACTCATGCACTTGAATCGTGGCCGTCTTCAGCTTCCTGGGAACGTGTGGGCAGCGAGATGAGCCTCTCCAGGCAGCGTCAGGGGAAGCCCCCTACTCTCCTCACTTGAGCCACCCTCCCCACCCACTAACAACGAACCGTTAGCCCAGAAGCCACTTGGACCAGCCAGGCCTCGTGTTCACTGCAATTTACTGACCCAAAACACGCAGCCAAAAATAGACACAAACTTATTAACTGCTGCAGCAGCTAATTAAAACCAAATTTCATAATTGCTCCGAGCCAGGGCCATGGGCAGGAACCGGTGGTGCCCGCTGCAGGGCGAGAACGCAGGATGCTGAGCCGCCGCCACGCCCTGGTACCCACGGATCATCCTCGGAGCCTGCACCCCGCTTCCAGCCGCACAAAGGGGACCCAGGCGGGGTAATTCGGCGCGGGGAAGCGCGTCCCGCCTCCGCCTTTGTCTCCCTTTCAAAGCCAATATCCCGGCCCCAGATGGGTTAATACATAATGCAGACAAGCAAGTAATTGCCTGCCTTTGTAGGGCCGTCAGCGCTGGGTCCCCGGCCCTCTGATCCCCCATTAAGGGCCAGGCAAACAAGCCTTCCACCCAATTAAGCCCAGCTTTGATAGAGCCTTTCCCAATGATGTGACGGTCCCAGACTGGCGATTCGCACATGAGCCACTACCTGTTAGACCCGCGGCTGCCTTCCTTCGGGGACGAGCGGCCCTCGCCTCTCGCCGTGACCCAGCTGCCGAGCCCTGCCCGCCGTGTCCCCCCCCGGCTCGGCTGATAAATGAGCTCCACAAACTTGATATTAAAGAGGTGGAAATGGGATGTTAATACACCCCGGAGTCGGTTGCCTCCAGAACACATGGGCTCCGGCTTCCCGAAGACGGTGGTAATGAGGCGGGCTGGGACGCCCCGCGAGCAGACTGAGCCACCGGCCTCCTGCGTCTGCCAGGCACGGAGAACAGACAGGCTGACACCCCTCCTTTGGGGCACCCCGATACACCGCCCCGCGGACCTGCCCCAGGCTGCCCCGACAGCATCGCAATCTGCTCACCTAAAGCATTTGCATTTCCCATCAGCCTCCAAAGCATCTCATGTCAACCCCTAAAACATACCAATGTGCTCCCCTAAAACATCTCAGCGTTATCTCTTGGTGCATCCCAGCATCATTCCTTAAAGCTCCCACAAAGCATGCCAGTGTACTCCCATGTATCCCTTAATACATCCCAGAACCATCCCGTAAGGATCTTGGTCTCATCTTCTGCAACATCCCAGTATCATTCCCTACAACGTCCTGGTATCATCCCCTACAACATCCCAGCGTCAGTCCCACAGCATCCCAGTGTCATATCCTACAACATCCCAGTATCATTCCTTACAGCATCCCAGAATTGTCATCCAAAGGTTCTCAGACCCACAGCATCCCAGTGCCATCTTCCACAGCCTCCCAGTGCCATCCTCCACAGCCTCCCAGTGTCATCCCCCATGGCATCCCAGTGTCATCATTTACAGCACCCCAGTATCACCCCAATGGCATTCCAGTGCCATATCCTACAGCACCCCAGTATCATCCCCACAGCATCCCAGTATCACCCCCATGGCATTCCAGTGCCATATCCTACAGCACCCCAGTATCATCCCCACAGCACCCCAGTATCACCCCCATGGCATTCCAGTGCCATATCCTACAGCACCCCAGTATCGTCCCCATGCCATTCCAGTGTCATATCCTACAGCAACTCCAGCCCCATGTGTGCTGCCACAACCTCTATCAATATTCAAGAGCCGCGGTTTTGGGCCCTTCGGATTTGGGGGTCCCGGGGGATATGTTAACAGCCTCTTCCTCCTCCCCCCGCCGTCAGCGCCGCTCATTTGCCTGTACAAATATCCTGCCGCTCCGCACCCCTCCTGCCTCAGTTTCCCCATCCGGATAGGGAAAACGAAGAATGAATGAAAAGAAGGAGGAATCGCCAGGATAACAGAGCGGATCTTTCGGGAGAGGAGACTCACCCCACCCCCAGACTTTCGGGGGTGTCTGGGGCGGGGAGGCAGTGATTTGAGGCGGCGGCGAAGCAAGATTTGGGCAAATCCTGCGCAAACAGCTGCTAATCGCCGAATCAAACCGCAATTAACGGCGCCGGCAGCGGGAGTAAATCCGCTAACGAGGAGGCGATGCCCCCGCGCTCCCTGTTTGCCCAGCTGATTAACTGGGATGAAGGGGAGGGAGGGAGATGGATTATCCGTCGGGATGCGGATCCTTTGTCTCCTTTCCCCATCCCGAGCCCAACGCCGCTGCCTCAGGCCTGGTAGTGGAATCCTTGGCACTCCCGAAACAACCCAGGGATCGGCATCCCATATTCCCCAGGTGGAAGTGTCTCATATCGTCGGTTTGGCACTTCAGAGACACACAAAAAGGGGGAAATCCTGCAGCATTTAGTATTCCAACATCATCCTAAACTCCCGTCCTGGGGAATTATTTTATTAAGAGCTGGACGAGTCCCTTATTCTAGGGATAATTCATTTCTCCCTGGGTTTTTGGGGATCCTACCGGGAATTCCGCCGAGCTGGCGCGTTCCCGGGAAAGCTGTTGTGGGACGATGAGATGAATATTCATTTCCCGGCTGCGGGCGCTTGGGGGTGGGGGGATGAATAATGCATCGCCTCCGCGACCCCCACACACACCTGGAGCCGGCACCTCTGCTGGGATATAGGGAACCGAGGGGGGTGCTGGAGAGCCTGAGCGGCGCCAGATGTGTGCCTGGCTGTAGCGTCAGAGCAGCTGTGAGTGGGTAGTGTGCTCTTCTAAGCTGCCCAGGTGAGCACTCATCTATCTCCTACCTCCAGATGTGTACCTGCCTCCTATCTGCAGACGTGAGCTCGTATAGCGCCTACCTCCAGGTGTTCATCCATCATGTGAGCTTAGCTAGTTCCTACCTCCAGATGTGCACACAGGTATGTGCTGACCTGCCTCCTACGTCCAGATGTGCATCCACGTGTACACTCATCCACCTCTTGCCCCCAGATATGTGCTCAACTATCTCTAGATGTCTCCAGATGTGCATCCAGATATGACCTCGGCTAGCTCCTACCTTCAAGCACGTGCTCAGATGTGTGTCTGCCTATCCCCAGATGTGCAGTCAAACATTTTCTCCCTCCAGATGTGGATGCAGATGTGCACTCACGTACCTCCAGATGTGCACCCAGCTGTGCCAGTGGGCAATGGCCCAAGCTCTCCAGATGTTTACCCCAACTCGTCCTCCAGGCTATCCAACCTCCCTCAGATGTGAGGATCTCAGAGGTTCTTGGCGCCCCAGATGTGCACGAATCCCTCCTCTCCCTTTCTCCAGATGTGCCCCAAAGCTCCCTCCTCACCTTTGGGATGTGCAAAGAGCTCCCCTCTTGCCATCCAACATGAGCCCACTTCTGCTCGCCCTGTCCAGCTGTTCAGGAGCATGTTCTCCCCACACACAAATCCTGCCCCATTGCCTCTTTTCCATCCACCTCCCACCAGGCCCTGAACCCCCTTTTACCGCTGTCCAGTTCATTAGCGACATCTTAATGAACCCTCCTCAACAAACCCGTCCAGAATGACCCCCAGTAATGTCCCCCACACTCCTTCCCCCAAATTGGGTCCCTGGCTGGGGGGCCGCACATTGCTTCACACACTCATTAATTAAGCGCCTAATTGCTAATTAGCAATTCAACGGCACCAGCCGCCAATGTTTGCCCCCACCCCCCATGTTCAAGCCCCCCCTTTCGAAGGTCACCCCAGTTCCTCTCTGTCCTCCCCCATGGAGCTCCCCCCCATATGGATCCCTTCTGTCCCCCCTCTCCAAAAGGGGGGGCACAGGGACCCCCCCATCTCCTCCCTCCACCCCCGACGGCGCTGGCCGCGCCCCCGCTCCCCGCCGGACCCGGGGGCGGTGCCGCTGCTGAGCCGAGTCGGGTCGTAGAGAGACGAGCCGAGCTCAGCTGAACCGAGCTCAGCCGAGCCAAGTCGTGCAAAGCCGCGCTGAGCTCAGCCGAGCCGGGTCGGGCCGCGCCGAGCCGACCCAGCTGAGCCAAGCCTAAGCGAGCTCGACAGAGCCGAGACTAAACAAGTTCGGCCGAACTAAGCCAGACCGAGAAGAGGCTGAAACGAGCTCTGCCTACTCGAGCCGGACAGAGCTCAGAGGAGCTGAACCAAGCCGAGGCAATTCGAGCCGTGCTGAGCTCAACCAAGCCGATCTGAACCAAGCTGAGCTGAACTGAGCTTTGCTGGGTCGGACCGAGCTCAGCCGAGTCGAGTTCAGCAGAGTTCATCGGGGCTGAGGTAAGCCGAACCGGGCCGAGCAGAGCCGAGCTCAGCTGAGCTGTGCCGAGTCGGAGCGGGCTGAGCCGAGCCGGGATGCTGCGGTACCTGCTGAAGACGCTGCTGCAGATGAACCTTTTCGCCGACTCGCTGGGGACCGAGGGCTCCAACTCCTCCCAGCTCCTGCTCGGCATCAACCGCTCCATTGCCGCGCTCGGGCTGTCCCCCGGCAACGGTACGTGACCTGTCCCCATGGCCCCGTGTCCTCCCTGCCCTGATGGCCCCGGGTCCCGTTGTCCCACCGTCCCCGTGTCCCTGTCTCCCTCTCTCCCCATCTCCCCCTGTCCCGCTGTCTCTGTTCTGCTATCCCCGTGTCCTCCTGTCCCCGGGTCCTGCCGTCTCGGCATTCCCCGTTCTGGTCCCACTGGTGGTGCTGGAGATAGCCCGCAGCACCCACAGCCCCGACCGGGACCACACTGGAACCGGCCCCTTGTCCCCAAACTGCCCCCCTGCCCCCGCTCTGGGCCCGTCTGCGTGTTCCCAAACCGGGACAGACTCGGTGTCCCCAGAGCAGCCGCATGGCTCCACACAGGAGCCTGTGCCCTCTTCCCCGTTCGGGAGTGACCTCCACACCAGCACCAGCTCCACGTCCCCAGATGGAGACTGGCCCAGTCCAGTGGTCCCCAAACCAGGGGCTGACTGGTCCCCAAATCAGCCCCATGTCACTGCTCTGAGTCCAGCTTCGTGTCCCTGGGCTGAGGACCAGGAGTGATCCCGTGTCCCCACGCAGTCCCTGTGACTCCAAAGCAGGACCAGCCTCATGTCCCCAAATCGAGAGCAACTCAGTGTCCCCAGATGACCTCAATCCAGGACACATCCAGTGCTCCCCAAACCAGCCTCACGTCCCCAAATCCCAAACCAGGATCAGCTCCCTCTTCCCAAAGTGGACCCTCACACCAACCCCCAGATCGTGAACTGAGACTGACCTGGAGTCCCCAGACCACCCTCAAGTCCCTGCACCTGCTCATAGACACCAAACAAGACCAATCCCATGTACCCAAACTGTCCCCACGTCCTCACACCACTCTGACTTGGAGCTAGGAGAAACTCCAGCTGTGTCCCTAAGCTGATCCCCAGACCCTGAACTGGAACCAACCCGCAGTGCCCAAGCCCTAGACACTGAGGCAGGACTATCTTTAGTGTCCCCACAGTGACCTTCAGCCCCTGAGCTGAAGGATGGATCACCTCCATGTCCCCAAACCAGCCCCATGTCCCTGAGCCCTTAGGAAGGACCCAGGTGTCCTTAAATTGTCACCCTGTCCACAAAACAACTCCCAGACCCTGACCAGGACAGACCTCAGGTTTCCAAGCCAATCCCATGTCCCCAGACTGTTTCTGTGTCCCCAGTCCAGTCCCATGACTCCAAACAATCCCCGAGCCAGGAGGGACCCCAACATTCCCAAACTGCCCTCCTGTCCCCAAACCAGCTCCCAGTCCCTGATCTGGGATCAATCCCACATCTCCACCAGCTCTGTGGCTCTGGGTTGAGAGGAACTCCAGTGTCACTGTGTCCCGAACCACGACTCAGCCCCCGAGCAGACAGAGATGCTGTATCCCCAAAGCACCCCCATGTCCCCAAACCATCTGCATGTCCCCAGATTGACCCCACGTCCCCAGACCAGCTGCAGACACTGGGGTGCAGGGTGGGTGAGGAAGAGGCTGTCCACCACACTTTTGGAGCTTGCCCCCTGGTTTTGAGCCCATGTCCTCCTCCCTGGGTGGTTGATGACAACGGGAGGGGTGTTCCCAAAGCCCCACGGGACCCCCACTGTCCTGGCACAGCTGGCAGGGCACAGGAGGGGGCCTAGCCTCGCCTTCCTCCTTGGCCCAATTAGCCACTGGGCCAGCTGCGGCCCCTCAGCTCCCGCTGTGCCCCCCCCCCAACCCTGATGTCACCCCACAGGGTGCCCAGTCCCCCGCAGCATCCTGCCCGGTCCCCATGGCAGCTGCATCCCATTCCCATGGCAACGCAGCTCCGTGTCCAGAGGGGGCCAAACGTGGCCTGAACATGCACACACACACACACACACACCCCCGCAGTAAAACGGGGGACAGGCATGAGTGTGGAGCTGCAGGCAGGTGTGCAGATGTGGGAGGGGGGCACACGTGGGTGTGCATGTATGGAGCTGTATGTGCCATGTAAGGAGCTGTGTGTGTGCCATGTGTGGAGCTGTGTGTGCCATGTGTGGAGCTGTGTGTGCCATGTGTGGAGCTGCGTGTGCATGTGTGGAGCTGCGTGTGCATGTGTGGAGCTGCGTGTGCATGTGTGGAGCTGTGTGTGTATGTGTGGAGCTGTGTGTGCATGTGTGTGTGTGCATGTGTGGAGCTGCGTGTGCATGTGTGGAGCTGCGTGTGCATGTGTGGAGCTGCGTGTGCATGTAAGGAGCTGCGTGTGCATGTGCATGTGTGCATGTAAGGAGCTGTGTGTACATGTGTGTGTGTGCATGTAAGGAGCTGCGTGTGCATGTGTGGAGCTGTGTGTGCATGTGTGGAGCTGCGTGTGCATGTGTGGAGCTGCGTGTGCATGTGTGGAGCTGTGTGTGCATGTGTGGAGCTGCGTGTGCATGTGTGGAGCTGCGTGTGCATGTGTGGAGCTGCGTGTGCATGTATGGAGCTGCGTGTGCATGTGTGGAGCTGCGTGTGCATGTAAGGAGCTGCGTGTGCATGTGTGGAGCTGCGTGTGCATGTGTGGAGCTGCATGTGCATGTGTGGAGCTGCGTGTGCATGTAAGGAGCTGCATGTGCATGTGTGGAGCTGCGTGTGCATGTGTGGAGCTGCGTGTGCATGTGTGGAGCTGCGTGTGCATGTGCGTGTGTGCATGTAAGGAGCTGTGTGTACATGTGTGTGTGTGCATGTGTGGAGCTGTGTGTGCATGTGTGGAGCTGCGTGTGCATGTGTGGAGCTGCGTGTGCATGTGTGGAGCTGCGTGTGCATGTGTGGAGCTGCGTGTGCATGTGCGTGTGTGCATGTAAGGAGCTGTGTGTACATGTGTGTGTGCATGTAAGGAGCTGCGTGTGCATGTGTGGAGCTGCGTGTGCATGTAAGGAGCTGTGTGTGCATGTGTGGAGCTGTGTGTGCATGTAAGGAGCTGCGTGTGCATGTGTGGAGCTGTGTGTGCATGTGTGGAGCTGTGTGTGCATGTGTGGAGCTGCGTGTGCATGTGTGGAGCTGCGTGTGCATGTATGGAGCTGCGTGTGCATGTGTGGAGCTGCGTGTGCATGTATGGAGCTGCGTGTGCATGTGTGGAGCTGCGTGTGCATGTGTGGAGCTGCGTGTGCATGTGTGGAGCTGTGTGTGCATGTGTGGAGCTGTGTGTGCATGTAAGGAGCTGCGTGTGCATGTGTGGAGCTGCGTGTGCATGTGTGGAGCTGCGTGTGCATGTGTGGAGCTGCGTGTGCATGTGCGTGTGTGCATGTAAGGAGCTGTGTGTACATGTGTGTGTGTGCATGTGTGGAGCTGTGTGTGTATGTAAGGAGCTGTGTGTGCACGTAAGGAGCTGTGTGTGCATGTATGGAGCTCTGTGTGTGTCAATCTGAGTCCTGCACATGCATGCAGGGAGCTGTGTTCATGCACGGGTCTGTGTGTGCGTGTGCAGCTGCCTGCCTGTGTGCAGCAGTGCAGGTGTGTGGCTGTTCAGGGGGGCTGCTGCATCCCGCTGAGGGGGTTGTGTGCAGATGTGTGCAGAGATGCATGTCTGTGTGTGTGCACACGTGTGTGCATTCCTGCACTGGCCTGCATGTGTATCTCAATGCACAGTCGTGTGCCAGCTGCTGTATACCCACCCGTGCCTGTGCTCACATGTGTCAGCTGCGTGTGACAGCAGTGACACGCAGTGTGCGCAGCCTGAACTGCAGAGCCAGCCGCGGTGGCACTGGGGACACGATTGGGCTCAGCCGGCCAGACCCCAGCAGTAACGGGAGCTAATTAATTACCCCAGCCTTAATTAATGAGCGTTTGTTAATTCCCATTTGTGTTAGACATTCCCACAGCCCCAGCCCGGGGCAGATTAACCCCAAATTAGGAGTGCACCCTGGCGTTAGCAGCTACTGAAAATGTCCACTTGCAGCTCACAGCAAAGACCAAAACCTTTTCTGGGCAATTCAGTCCCAACCTTTCAGCCCCAACCCCCTTCAGCTTCACCTTTTCCCTAAGGCTACCCAGTCGGAGCCTGGGAGGAAAAGGTGTCACAGGGAGCGGAGCTGCTTTGCCCTCCTGTCCTATTCTGATACGTCTGAGGTCCAACTCCCTCCTGGGCCTGCTCCCACCACACCAGGACTTCCCGTGGTGGGGGAAACACTGGGTCAAGACCGTCTCACCTCCTGGGTATGGGGAATGCCTGGGTGCACTTCGTCTCACCCAGCGGTTACCTCACCTCCTGGAGAAGTCTGAAGTGGGCTGAGATCTGGCCACACTTCATCTCACCTCCTGGAGTGGGATACATAGAGCTGAGGGGTTCCAGGAGGTGAGTCTCAGCCCCAGGGTCATCTCAGGCCACCTCACCTCTGTGTGCGTGTGGCAGAGACACACTGGGCTGAGACCTGACCTCACCTCATGTCACTTCTGGTCATCTCAGCTCCTGGGCTGAGACCTGAGCAGTCTTCCTCTCACCTCCTCTTCACTAACCACAGCAGGTTCTGGTTCCAGCAGAGAGCTGTACAAGCTGGTGGAGGATGCTCAGGTCACCCCCAGCACCTCCCCGGACGGGTTTTGGGGACCACTGATCCCTTTTCTCTCGGCAGAGTCCTACCCGCCTCTGGAGGACACAGCACCTCGCATCGTGGAGCACCCCACGGACCTCCTGGTCTCCAAGGGGGAGTCGGCCACCTTGAGCTGCAAGGCTGAAGGTCGCCCCTCACCCGCCGTGGAGTGGTACAAGGATGGGGAGCGGGTGGAGACGGACCGGGAGGACCCCCGCTCCCACCGCACCCTCCTGCCGGGGGGGTCCCTCTTCTTCCTCCGCATCCTCCACGGGAGGCGAGGCAAACCCGACGAGGGGGTCTACGTCTGCGTGGCCAGGAACTACCTGGGGGAGGCGACTAGCAGGAACGCTTCGCTGGAGGTGGCGGGTGAGGGGCTGGGGGCGGTGCGGGGGCTGAGAGAGGCTCGGTGGGGCTGGGGTGAGAGGCGGTGGGAGCCGCGGGGTGGAAATGGTAAAACAGAATGAAAAGAAAGAAAGGGAAGTGAAAAGAAGTGAAAATAAACCAGAAGTAGTCGATACAATGGAAAAGAAGTGAAAATGTGGGGAAACAAATGGAAATAAACGGGAATGAGCTGCAGGACAAGGAGGGATAGGAAAGCAAAAGAAGGGAAAGGGAATGGAAAGAAAAGGGAAAGTAAATGAAAATAAGTTAAACTAATGGAAAAGAAGGAAAAGCAAACAAAAAGAAGTGGAAATAAGTGAAATCATCTGAAAATGAGTGAACGGAAATAAGTGAAAGGAAACAAAAAGAAATGAGAAGAAGTGAAAATAAATGCAAATAAATGAAGATGAAATCCTTGGGGAAAGGGAAAAAGACATGAAAAGGAGTTAAAATAATGGGAAAGAAGGCAAACTAAGTGAAAAAAAAAGAAATAGAAGGGAAAAGGAGTGAAAAGAAGTTAAAATGAGTGGAAATAAATTGAGATGATTTGGTGCAAACGAAGTGAAAATAATAGAAATAAATGGAATGTGTTAAAAATAAGTGAAAAGAAATTTAGAAAAGAGAGAATGCTTGAAAAGAGCAGAGATTAACTGAAAATAATTGAAATAAAGAGAACATAAATTGAAATAAGCAAAAATAAGTGGGAAAGAAGTGGAAATAAGTGACAGTAAAAGAATAAAATTTAAAAGCAAAATGGAAAGAAACAAAAAGAATCAAAACAAACGAGAATGGGGGAAACCAAATGGCAGCAGCCACACAGCAATGAAAGCAGTGAGAAAGAGATGGAAACCAACGGAAACCAACTGAAAACACAGGGAAATAAGTGAAAATCTTCGACATCAGCTCAAGCGATGCAAACCAAGTGGCAGTCACAGAAATCTGTGTGCCGGCTGTCCCCCTCCAGCCTGCCCCGCGGCAGCCGTTGGGTGTCTTCAGGGGGAGTGTCTGGGGGGGATGGGACTGGATTTTGGGGGGGTCACACCTCTAGGCCACCATCGCAGAGCCCAGCGGTGGGGATCCTGCAGCAGGGCTGATGCTGTCACCCCGCCAGTGCTCCGGGACGACTTCCGGCTGTCCCCCGGGGACGTGGTGGTGGCGGCAGGCGAACCAGCGGTCCTGGAGTGTGTCCCCCCGCGGGGCCACCCCGAGCCCAGCGTCTCTTGGAAGAAGGACGGTGCCCGCCTCAGCGACAAGGATGAGCGCCTGACGGTGAGGGACAGTTTGGGGCTTGGGGAGTGTCTCTTCCCCCTGCCCTGGTTGAACTGAGTTGCCCTCTAGATCCGCGGTGGGAAGCTGATGTTGGCCAGCACCCGCAAGAGCGACGCTGGTGTCTACGTCTGCGTGGCCACCAACGTGGTGGGGGAGAGGGACAGCGAGCCGGCCGAGCTGGTGGTCTTTGGTGAGCGGGGCATGTCACTCCCGAGGGGTGGCGGGGAGCTGGGTGTCGCCACAGAGGGACTGATGGCTCCCCTGCAGAGCGGCCGGCGTTTGGCAAGAGGCCTCTCAACCAGGCGGTGCTGGTGGACGGGACGGCGGAGTTCCCCTGCCAGGCGCTGGGGGACCCTCGGCCGGCGGCTCGCTGGCGCAAGGAGGAGGGTGAGATGTCACCAGGAAGGTGAGTGGTGGCTGCTGGGACTGGTGTGGTGGGTGCCAGAGCCGGGCTGAGGTGCTCAGTGTGTTTTGCAGCCCCATTGCATCCCCATGGAATCAAGTATCCACACTGCATCCCATATCCCTGTGGGACTCTCCATCCTCTTCACAGCCCATGTCACCCTAACATCCCATATCTCCATCGTGTCCCACATCCCATCTCTATCCACATCTCCATCATATCTCGTAATCTCATCACATCTCACACACTCATCAGACCCCACATCCTATCCACATACCACATCCACATCCATCCCACATTTCCGTGAAGTCCCACATTCCCATCTCCCATCCCCACCACAGACTAAGCTCCCACATTCCCACCCCACGCCTGTCACAACATTCCCCAGCACACCACCATCCTCCACTACATACTACGCCCCCACCCCATATCCCCATCACATTCCACAGGCCCATCGCATCCTGCATCCTCCCACATCCCTGTCCCACATCCCCGCCCCGCACCCCCGGGGCGTTCCCGCGGCAGGTGGGAGGTGCTGCCGGACAACACGCTGCGGCTCACCCGGCTGCGCCCGGAGGATGAGGGCACCTACACCTGCGTGGCTGAAAACAGCGTGGGCAGGTCAGAGGCATCGGGCACCCTCACTGTGCACGGTAAGGGGGTGAGTCCCGTGGGGAGCACCCCTGGGTGCTGGTGAGATGGCTGGGCAAGCCTTCTTCTCTCCCCCTCGCTGCCCCAGTGCCCCCCCAGCTTGTCACAGGGCCCCGGGACCAGACTGTCACCCCCGGCCAGAGCGTCACCTTCCAGTGCCAGAGCAAGGGCAACCCACCACCTGCTGTCTTCTGGCAGAAGGAGGGCAGCCAGGTCTGTTCCTGCCACTGTCCACATCCCTGTCTCCATCACCATCCTCATTCCTGTCCCTGTCCTGTCCGAATCTTCATCCTTGTCCCGCTCCTGTCGTCCCTGTGCACATCCTTACTTCCAGCTCTGTTCTTGTCCCCAACCCCACCCTGTCTCTGTCTCCCTGCCTTTCTCATCTTCATCCCCACCCCTATCCCTGTTCCCATCTCAACCTCCATCCCATCCTCATCCACATCCCATCTCTGTCTGATCCCCATCCTTGTCCCCATCCTTGTGTCTGTCCCTGTCTCCAACCCTGTTCTCATCCCCATCCTTGTCCGCATGTCCTATCCCTGTCCATGTCCCATCTCTCTTCTCATCCCCGTTCCTGTCTCTATCCCCATTCCTGTCTGTGTCTTCATCCCTGTTCCTGTCCTCACACTCATCAGCATCCCTGTCCTTGTGTCTGTCCAGGTCTCCATCCCTGTCCCTGTCTCTATCTTCATTACAGTGCCCATTCCCATCCCCATCCTATTCCTGTCCCCACCCCTCCTTCCCCACTCATGCCAGTCCCTCTCCAGACGCTGCTGTTCCCGGGCCAGCCCTCGCCCGCTCCGAGCCGGGTTTCGGTCAGCCCGGGGGGTGCCATCACCATCACCGAGGTCCAGCCCGCCGACGCCGGCTCTTACCAGTGCCAGGCCATCAGCGTGGCCGGCAGCGTTCTGGCCAAGGCCCGGCTGCGAGTGGAAGCAGGTGAGCCCCGGTGCCAGCGGGGACCGAGCGCAGCTCGACACCGAGAGCCCCGTCCCACCACCCAGCTCCTCTTCCCTGCAGCTTCGGCTGAGCTCTTCCCGCCTCCGAACCACCGGGAACTCGCCAACCGGACGGTGCTGCCCGTGGGCGCTACGGCGTGGCTGCCGTGTCGGGTGGGTGACGGCAACCCCGCCGGCAGCGTGGGGTGGCTGAAGGATGGGAGCGTCGTGGTGGGTGCTCAACCCCGCGTCAGCCTGCTGGAGAATGGCACTCTGGAGATCAACGGGCTCCGGGTGAGCCGGCCCAGAGCGGGGGCTCAGGGCACCCACCCACCGCGGGCACCTGGGGGCAGGCAGAGTGGTGTTCAGGGATGTGGGTGCACAGGGTGGTGGGCACGCAGGGTGATGAGTGCAAGGGGGTTGCAAAGGTAGTTGGGGACTAAGGGTGCTGGGTACTCAGGGTGCTGTGTGCTCGTGGTGGGTGCTCAACCAGGAGTGCAAGGGGTGCTGAGGCTGAAGTGTGGTGGGTACAAGGGGCAGTGGGAGCTCAGGGTGATGGCTGCTCAGGGTGGAGGGTGTGCAAACGGGTGGATGCAGGCAGTGGTGGGTGCTCAGGGTGATGGTTTCAAGAGGTGGTGGGTGCTCAGGGCTGTGGGTGCCAAGGCAATAGGTGCTCAGGGTGATGGGGCAGGAGCTCTTCCCCTCGCAGGTGACAGACTCCGGGCACTACGAGTGTGTGGCCTCCAGCTCGGCAGGCGAGATGCGCTGGGGCAGCACCCTGGAGGTGCAAGGTGGGTGACAGGGATGTCATGGCACCAGGGGCACCATGGCACTGGGGACAAAGCCACCCCAAGTCTCCATGTATCACCCCACAGGTGATGGACCTGAACTCTCCTCACCTTCCCCTAAGCCCAGTGTCCTCCCGGGGCCACCCTCGACTCCTGTGGTCACCAACGTCACCCAAAGCAGCGTTACCCTGAGCTGGAAGGGGACTGAGGACAGTGTCGCCGCTGGTGTCACCTCCTACCTCGTGGAGGCTTTCAGGTATCACACAAGCCTGCTCTCCGGATGTGTGAGCAGTGGCCGAGTGCCACCCCACCACGGGTCACCTCTGTCCTCCAACAGCCAGGCAGTGGGTGGCCCATGGCAGACGGTGGCAGCTGATGTGGAGGGTGAGACCTACACAGTGAGCGGCCTCGCGCCCGGCACTGTCTACCTCTTCATGGTGAGGGCAGTCAATGCCTATGGGCTCAGCGAGCCCAGCGGCGTCTCGGAGCCTGTGCGCACCCAAGGTGAGACCCATGGTGACACGAGAGAGGTGCCCATGAACCCACCACCCTTGGGTCCCTCTCCCCTTGGTGACACCAGGGGAGATGTTTGTGCATCCACCGCTTTGGGTGCATCCTCAGTTGGTGGCACCGATGGAGGTGTCCATGTAGCAACCACCTTTGGGTTTCTCTGTTGTGGGCATAAGGGAATTACAGCCAAAGGCTGTTTGCAGCAGCAGTGGGGTCCATGCCCTTAGTGCTTCAGTCCTCTTCTTGATGCTGATGCTGGAAGTGCTAGTGCACCCTTCACCTTTGGGTTATTCCATGCTTGATGATGCCAGTAGAGGTGCCCACCTCTGCTTGGAGATGCCACCGTTGGGTGCATCCACACCCAACGATGTCAGTGCACATGTCTGTGGACCACTCAGAGTGCCCATGGCATCTTCACTCAGTGACACTAGTGGAGGTGCCCACGGACCCACCATCCTCTCATATTTTGGGCAGAAGCAAGCCCCACACAGCAAGAGTTGGACCTTGATCAGGTCCAACGGGAGCTGGCACAAGTGACTGTGCACCTCCAGGAACCTGTGGTGCTACCACTGGGCACTGTCCGCCTCTCTTGGACCGTGAGTGCTGCACCACCCTGCCCATACAGGTCTCCCAGTGCCTGTCTCCTCCCACCCATCCCACCCTCCTCCTTGGTCCTCAGGTGGAGCACCAAGCGCCCTTCCTTCAGGGCTACCGGGTGCTGCTCCGGCGGCGCGGCGGGCGCTGGGAGGAGGCGCGGGCGGTGAGGGAGCCGGCAGAGCGCGGGGTCCTGCTCACCGAGCTGCGCCGCGGCCAGGACTACGAGGTCAAGGTGCGAGCCTACTTCGGGCACCTCCACGGCCCCGACAGCGCTGTGCGCGCCCTGCGCACCCCCGAGGCAGGTGAGTGAGGGGGGTGAGGGATATTGGAGGTCCATGGGGACACCGTGGAGATGCCAACTCGTGCGTGTCCCTCTGGCAGCCCCCAGTGCCCCACCAAGAGCTGTCAGCGTGGCTGGTAACGGCACCAGCGTCCGCATCTCGTGGCAGCCACCACCACTGGCTGAGCAGAATGGTGTCATCCGGGACTACCGGGTAAGGGCAATGGTGGTGAGGACATGGGGGTTGGCCTCTGTGCCCCCACCAAACTGTGCCATGATATGTCCATGAGTGTCCTCCCCGTGATACCCTGTCATGGTGTCCTCATGGATGTGCATCTCATGACACCGTGCCTCGATGCCCCATGGGTGCCCCTCCATGACTCCTTGTAGTGTTGTCCCCCTGTGACACCCTGCCATGCTGTCCTCATGGGTGATTCCTCCATGGTGCCATGTCATGTGTCTCTATGGGTCCCAGCCCTGTGCCAGCCTGGTGTTCATGGCCAGGGTGGGTGAGGCCTTGAGCTGAGTCTGGTTGAGAGGCATCTCTGCCCACGGTGGTGAGGTTGGAGATGATCTCTGAGGTCCCGTCCAACATCAACCATTCCATGATGCCCATAACTGCACCCCCATGGGTGTCCCACTTGCTCCCCCCACAGATCTGGTGCCTGGGCAACGAGAGTCGCTTCCACATCAACCAGAGCGTCGAGGGGACAGTGCTGGCGACGGTGCTGCAGGGTCTGGTCCCTGGCATCCCTTACCATGCTGAAGTTGCTGCCGCCACCAGCGCCGGCGTTGGCACCCGCAGTGCTCCTGTCCCCATCCACATCGGTGAGTCCCTCACCACCACCACTGCCCCCATGGGTTGGGAGGTTGACAGGGGCCACCCCAGTGCTAGGAGTCAGCTCCTGGGTACTAGCACTGGTGTGTGCCCGTTCCCACTGTCGCCTGCAGCGCCCCCGGTGGAGCAGGACGTGAGGCCGGCGGGCGGTGGCAGCTTGGCAGAGCGCTTGGCAGAGGTGGCCAGGCGCCCAGCCTTCATCGCCGGCGTCGGCGGCGCCTGCTGGGTCCTCCTCGCCACCTTCGCCACTTGGCTCTATGGCCGACGCCGCAGGAAGAAGGAGCTCAGCCACTTCACTGGTACTGGGGGGGGCTACCCGTGGGACCTCCCCTGTAGCCCCACCCCTGGCACCCATCACCCCACCGTCTACCCACTGCCTCTCTCCTTACAGCGTCCTTTGCCTACACACCCACCGGTAAGCCCCTAGGTGCCGCAGGGACTCGGCATTGCTCTTCCCCACGCTCACCCTCACCTCTTTCCACAGTTGCCTTCCCAGCTCCGGTGCGCAGCAGCCCCAGGTACCCCCTCCCAGTATCCCCCAACCTCCCCAAGCCCCCCAGTGCTGACTACTGCCAGCCCTTTACCCTGTCTCCTTGCAGGGCAGCTGCCAGTGCTGGCTACCCATGGCTGGCAGACACCTGGCGCGGTGGTGGCAGCAGTGGTGGTGGCAGTGTGGGTGGCAGTGGTGTTGCAACCACCACTTGCTTGGGGATCACTGAAAGATACTACAATGGTGAGAAGTCACCGTGGGGATGGGTGGCTTGGGCTGGGGGGGACATGGTCAGCCCTGATGGTTCCAGTTGCCCTCCGCAGATGCTGGCATCAGCAGATACATCGCCCAGACAGAGCAGTTTGGGGCAGGGGCTGGCGAGGGGCCAGTTTACAGCACCATCGAGGTGGGTGGTGAGGAGCTCCACACCTTCCCCCGGCCTTTCTCACAGCATGGCACACCCTACCCTGGGGGCCCTCCCCAGCCGATGGATGTCTTGAGCCCCCAGGCACCCCATGGCTGGACTGAGCAAGGTAGGACAGGTGGGAGGGACATACAGGTGCTAGTGGAACCATCTCTCCCATGCAGCCCCCTGCCCTGGCATTCACTGAGCCAGGGGGTGCCCAGGTGGGCAAGAAGGGCAGCAGCAGCCTGGCCTGGCTCAGCAGTGGTGTGGGCAGCAGGAGCAGGGCAGGGATTCTGCCCCTGGGCTGGGCACTGCTGAGGCCACCCCTTGAGGGCTGGGTTCAGCTGTGGGTCCCGAGTGCCAGGAGGACATTGAGGAGCTGGAGCAGGGCCAGAGAAGGGCAGCAAAGGTGGGGAAGGGTCTGGAGAAGAGGGCTGGGGAGGGGCAGCTGAGGGAGCTGGGTGTGCTGAGCGTGGAGCAGAGGAGGCTGAGAGGAGACCTCATTGCTCTCTGCAGCTCCCTGCCAGGAGCCTGCAGCCAGCTGGGGGTTGGGCTCTGTTCCCCAGGAACAAGTAACAGGACAAGAGGAAATGTCTCCAGGTTGCCCCAGGGCAGGTTCAGGTTGGCCATGTGGAAGAATTTCTCCCCTTTGAGAGTTGTCCAGTCCTGTCCCAGGCTGCCCATGCTGGTGGTGGAGCCCCCACCTTTGGAGGTTTTTCAAAGCCCTGGAGATGTGGTGCTGCAGGACCTGGTTTTGTGGTGCCCTGGCAGTGCTGGGGTCATGGATGGACTCCATCATCGGAAAGGCCTTTTCCAACCCAAACAGTCCCACGATTCTATGATTCCATAACCCTCTGCAGGGGCCAAAGGCAAGAAGTTGGGGCACGCGGTGAAGCCACCAGTGGTGAACTGGACGGAGCTGCTGCCCCCACCACCCTCAGCCAGCGAGCTCAGCCAGTGCACCCAGGAGGAGGAGGAAGAGGAGGATGAAGAGGAAGCAGCAGCCCAAGGGTAGGTGTGGCAGCCTGGGGTGCCTGGGACATGCTAGCCTCAGCATCCATTCTGTGACCCCCACCTCGCAGGCTGGGGACAGGGGAGTGGTACCCTGGTGAGGCTGCTCCCTGTGCCACTGCTGCGTCGTCTCCCACCGCCTGCTCTGGCTGCCGCTCCACTGCCACGCTGATGCTGTCACCCCATGCCACCGAGGACATCCCCCGTGCCCGCAGCTTCGAGAGCCCCTGTCTGCCCTGGTAGGAGATGTCATGGGGGTCTGATGTCCCATCAGGGTCTAGACATCCCACTGGGGTCTGGATGTGCCATTGCCACCCAGACGTCCCGCCACGATCCGGGCGTCCCATCATGACCCATCCACGCTGTCACCCTCCAGCCCTGCTGCAGCATCTTGGTCCAGCTGTGCCATTGGGGTCCAGATGCCCCATTAGGGCCCAAAAGACCCCTGGGGTCTGGATGTGCCATCACTATCCAGTCATGTTGTCACAACCTGATCCCACCACACCACCATGGTCCAGCTGTGCTGTCAGAGCTGTCACCACCCATCCCTGCGGTTCCATCCTGATCTGGCTGTGGCACTGAGCTCTTGCAGTGGGCTCCAGATGTCCCACCACAGTCTGGGTGTCCCATCGTGATCCATCCATGTTGCCAGCACCCAATCTTGTCAGTCCATTGTGATCTGGGTGTGCCATTGGAGTCCAGAGGTGCCACCAGGCTTTAACTGCCCCACTGGGGACTGCCTGTCCCGTCACAATCCAGCTGTGCTGTCCTTGGCCCAGCCATGCCACCAGGGTGCCACCGATGCCTGGATGTGCCACCACAGTCCAGGTGTCCCTTTGTGATCTGTCCTCACCGTCACCAGCCTGCGCTCCAGCTATGCTGCCATGACCCACCCATGGTCAGGGAGTGACAATCCAGCTATGCTGTCACTGTGCAGATGTTGTCACAGCCTAGCTGAGACATTGTCATCCATCTGTGCTGTCACAAATTGGCTCTGCCATGACCCATCAGTGCCATCCAGTACAGCTGCAGTCCAGCTGTGCACTGGACATCCAGCTGTATTTTGACCCATCTCTGTCTATTACAATGCAGCTGTGCCGCTGCAGTCCAGCTGTGGCTGCAGTCCAGCTGTGCTATGATCCAGACGTGTGTTTGCAATACAGCTGTGCAGTTGCAGTCCAGCTCTGCTGAGGCTCAACCATGCAACCCAGCTGTGTGGCTGCAGTCCAGCAGTGCTGTGAGCCAGCTTCACAGCTGTAATCCAGCCATGTGGTTGCAATCCAGCTGTGCTGCAGCAATCCAGCTGGCTTTCAGCTGTGCTGTCGAGATCCAGCTGTGCCATCACAACCCTGCTCCATGCAGCTGTGATCTAGCTGTGGCCTTGCCATCCAGCTGTGCCACTCCCTTCCCCTAGCTGCCCATCACAAACCCTGCCATGCAGCTGCCATCCAGCTGTGACTCTCCAGCCCAGCTGCACCACTCTGGCTTCTCCCGTGACGATTTGGTGGCCATAAAACCCCCCGCCTCGTCCTCCACCCCAGCTTCACCCCACGCCCCTCTTTGCCAGGAGACCCTCCCTGGGCACCGCCACCCCTCCGCGAGCACCCAGCCCCCCGTCGAGTCCCGATGCCAACGAGGGTCACCTGCCGCGCTCTCGCCGCGCCCCTGGCTCAGGTGAGCCCCAGTGGGGTCAGGCTTTTTTCGGGGGGGGGCAGGGCAGTAGCCCCCGGGAGTTCCTGACGCTGCCGCCACCCCCCAGGGAAAAGCCGCCGGGAGCCGCCGCGGAGCCGCCCGAAGCCCCGGTGCAGCCGGTACCGCCGGGAAAAGCCGCAAGGAGGTGAGGGAGAGTCACACGGAGGGTGCAGGAGGTGGCCCATGGTGAGGCTCAACCTTCTTCTCCCTTCCGACTGCAGACCTGCCGCCGCCACCGCTGCCGCCGCCGGGCCAGACCCTGGTGCCGGAGCCGAGCGCGGCCGAGCGCAAGGTGCCCCCGCAGCAGCCACCCTGCGGCGGTAAGGCCGGAGCCACCCACCAGCTGCCACCCTTTCGCGGTGTCACCTCCAGACCCCATCCTTGTCCCTCTTCCTCGCAGATGACATCACCTCCTACGTCAAACCCCCTTGCTTGCCCCGTGGGCAGGTGTCTGGCAGCTGCTCCACCACGGGCAGCGTCTCCTCCCGCGGCTCCAGCAGCTCCCGCGGGCACGGCTCCGGGCGCAGCCGGACACCGGGGGACCGCGGTGAAGGGACCGGGCATCGCCGCCGCCCGGGGCCTCCATTTGCCTGCTCGGCGCAGGAGAAGCGATGAGGAGGAGGGGGACGAGGTGGCAGGGTCGGGGACGCGGGGATGGGGACACGGAGGGGTCGAGTGGGATGATCTTTAATTTTGGAGTGGCATCACTGAAACGGCGGCACAGAGCCGGCACCCGGCGGGCAGCAGCATGAGAAAGGGATGTGAGATGCTCAGGGTGGGACAAGGACAGGTGAGAGGGACAAGGATGGTCAGGGAGGGGTAAGAACTCTGAAGACAAAGTCAGTTGGGAGGAATAAAGATGCAGGAGGGACAAGGATGCTCAGGAAGAGTGACCCTGGAGACAAGGACAGCTGAGAAGAATGAGGAGAGTGGGGACGGACAGGGGAGCTTGAGAAAGATGATGGCTCTGGAGACAAGGGGAGGTGGGAGGGAAGAGTATGTTGGGGAGGGGTGAGGATGCTTAGGAGGATGAAGACTGTGGGGACAAGGACAGTTAGGATGGAAAAGGAGGATTAAGGATGCTTGGGAAGGCCAGGGACAGTCACTAAGGATAAAGACAATGGGGAAGGATAAGGATGCTCAGTAAGGATGAAGGCCATGGGACAAGGACACCAGATCAAGACAAAGACACTGGGGAGGGATGAGGATAATTGGATGGGATGAGAACCTTGGGGCAAGGAAAGTTGGAAGGGATAGGAGGTTGGGGAGGAATGAGGGTGCTCAGGAAGGGATGAGAAGCCTGGAGACAAGGATAATTAGGAGGGACAAGGATAGTTGAGGATGCTCAGAGAGGCCAAAGACAGTCACTAGTGACAAGGACATCAGGGAGGGATGAGAACGCTCAGGAGAGGCAAGGACCCTGCAGACATTTGAAGATACTGGAGAAGTCCAAGAGCAGTCATAAGGGACGAGGACCTTGGGGACTGACAAGGACAGTGTGGAGGGATGAGGGCACTTGAAGGGGCACTCAGGACATTCATGAAGGACAAGGTGGCTTGGGAGAGATGAGCACAACTGAAAGGGACAAGGATGATCAAAGATGGGACAAGGATGCTGAGGAAGGATGAGGAGAATCAGGAAGGACAAGGACAGTTGGAGTGGTCATGAGGATGGTCAGGAGGACTATGACCCCAAGGAAGGACAAGGTCACTTGGGATAGACAACAGCTCTTGGTTTGGATGGGGATGGATGGGGGGATGAGGATACTGGGGAAGGTGGAGGGCACTGGGGAAGACAAGGATGGGGACAGCTGGGACTGGCAATGGTACCTGGGCTGGATGAAGACAACTGAGGAATGAGAGTGCTGGAGTAGGACACTTGGGGAGGACAAGAAAGTTGTGGAGGAATGAGGCCTGTGGGAGGCAATAGTGGCACTTGGTGATGACAAGTGTGGGGACACTGGAGAAGGATGAGGACGTTTGGGATGGGCAATGGTACTTGGGATGGATCAGGGTGACTGGGGGGATGAGGGTGCTTGGGAAGGAGGACATGGGAAGGACAGGGACACTGGGAAGACAGCTGCCCGCCTTGGTGCCACCTACCCTCTGTGGGTGGCTTTTGCTAGCAGAACCCCTTTTTGGGGAACCACTTAATAAAGCTGGAGTTTAGCAGAGCCAATGGGCTCCTGCCCTTGCTGTGCCCTACACCCTGGGGACTGCCATCCTCCTGTCCCTTCTGTCCCCAGCTCACCACCTGCCCTGGACCGGGGGCTGCCAATCCTTGTCCCATGGCCACCTGGAAAGAAAAGGGGACATCTTCTAGCACCCTGCAACAGGCAACACCCCACACATACCCCTGGTGTCCATCACCCTGGTGTCAGGGCACTGCTCACCATGCTGTGGGCTGCCTGTGCCTGCCTCTGTCCCAGTTCTTTGCGGGCCCCCCAGTGCTGTTCCCCAGTCCCAGGTGGGGACCCCAGGAGAGAAGATCCTCTCCAAGGGTGATGGTGGCAGTGAGGGGCCTGTCAGGGACAAGGCAGGAGATGGTGTCATCACTGTGGTGTCACTATGGGGCCACTCCCCTGGGGAGATGGTAATTCTTGGGTGCAGAGAGGGGCCCAGGGTCACTTCACTCACCCCCATAGCCCACATCGGTGTCCTTGAGGCCAAAGCAGAGGCCGTCGATGGCCACGGCCAGTGCCCGGGCAAAGCTGGCATCCAGCAGGAAGGAGCCATCACAGGAGCTCACCAAGCTGCAGCGGGCACTGGCAAAGTTGTCCTCTGAGACAGACCCCCAGCCGTTCAGCAGCGACCCTTCCGGAGAGCCTCTTGTCGATGGCTGCTCTTCCTCCTCGTGCTCTTCCTCCTCCTCACCCAGCTCAGAGGCTGGTGGCCCATAGATGTAGCCATAGGTGTGCAGTGGTGAGAAGGACCGGGGGGTGGTTGGTGCTGTAGGGCTGTGAGGGACACAGTGGGGGCACAGCTGGCACCAGGCGATGCTGCTGCCATAGTGGTGCCCCGGAGGGGTGAGGGGTACCTGGGGTAGGTGCTGTCCTGGTCCATCTCCAGGTCCTCAGCCACCTGCTGCGGCGTGAGGACTCCGTCGCTGAGAGCTGGTGAAACGCGCCCAGTGACCAGGGACCTGTCCCTTGGGTGCCTGGTGGTTGGGAACATATCCCTTGGGTGCCTGGCTACCAGCAATGGATCCCTGGGGTGCCTGGTGGCCAGGGACACATCCTTGGGGTACCTGGTGCCCAAGAACATGTCTCTCCGGTGACCAGCAGCTGGAGACATCTCTTCAGGGTGCCTGGCGACTGGGGATGTGTCCTTGGGGTGCCTCATGACTGGTGACACGTTCTCAGGGTACCTGCTGGACAGGAAGGTGTCCCTTAGGTGTCTGGTCACCAGTGATGGGTTCCTGGGGCACCTGTCAGCTAAGAACAAGTCCTTAGGGTACCTGTTGCCCAGGACTGTGTCCTTGCAGTGAGCAGGGACTGGAGACATCTCCTTGGGGCGCCTGGTCACTGGTGATGACTCCCTTGGGTGACTGGTGGCTGACGATGGGTTCCTGTGGTGGCTGGTGGCTGGGGACACGTCCTTGGGGCACTTCGTGCTCAAGAACTTGTCCTTGTGATGCCCAGGGACTTGGGACATCTCCTCAGGGTTCTCGATGACTGGGCACATGTCCCTTGGGCGTCCCAGGGCTGGGGATGTGTCCTTGGCATGCCTGGTCGCTGGCAACATATCCTCAGGGTACCTGCTGAACAGGAGCATGTCTCTTGGCCACTGGTGATGGATGGGTCCTGGCATGCCTGGTGGCCAGAGACTTGTCCTTGCAGTACCTGGTGGCCAAGAACTTGTCCCTGCAGTGCCCAGTGGCTGGGGACTTCTTGGCTCCCCTGGTGACTGGGGATGTGTCCCTGGGATGGCCGCTGGCTGGGAACTTGTTTTCGGGGTGCCTGCTGGCTGGTGACATGTCCCTCTGGTGCTCGGTCACTGGCGAGGGGTCTTTGGGGTGCCTGCTCACCAGGGACGTGTCCTCAGGCTGCCTGGTGGCTGAGGTTGTGCCCCTCTGGGGGCTGGTGGCTGGTGACACGTCCCTGGGGTGCCGGGTTACTGGGGATGCGTCCTTGGTGTGCCTGTTGGCCAGGGACACTGCCTTAGGGTACTCAGTGGCCAGCGTCACGTCCCTGGGGTGCCTGGGGACTGGGAACACATCCCTGGGGCTCTCAGTGACCAAGGATGTGTCCCTGCGGTTCCGGGTGGCTGGGGACAAGTCCCTCGGGGTTCCAGGGACTGGGGCTGTGTCCTTGGGGCACCTGGTGACCAGCGATGTGTCCTTGGGGCGCTGGGTGGCTGGAGACCTGTCCCTGGGGATCCTGGTGACCGCGGATGTGTCCCTGGGGCTGGCAGTGGCTGGGGACCTGGAGATACGAGGGGCATGGTGGCTTTTGCAGCAGGGGGTACCCACCTGCATCCCCAGGGCGGGGCACCCAGGCTCACCGTGTCACCGGCGGGTGCCATCCATGGGGCGGTCTCGGGGCTGTCACTGGCGACCTGGTGACACTGGTGGCCAGCGACACGCTGCCTCGCCGCGGTTTGGGGGAGCTGAAGAGCGGCAGCCGCCACGGGTCCTCTCCGGCCACCACGGCGGTGCCGTTGTCACCGTCAGGTCCCCTTCGCTGAGCCCATCCTGCCGCCAGCCCCAGGTCCGTCCCCCACTCGCCTCCCGCGCTGCCGGTGGCGGGGCCACGGCCGGGGCCGCCCGCGAGCAGGGGAGTGCTGTGCACCTGCTGCAGCTCTGCAAGAGGGGGCGGGCACGGAGCCGTGAGCCACCTGCCGCCGTCCCCGTGTCCCCTCAGCCCCCCATACCCACCTCGCTTGTGGATGCGCTCCCAGGGTGCCGTGCCGGGGGTGCTGGGGGAGGTGCGCACCCCGGGGTGCGCCGTGTCCCCGAGGGGCGCTGGGTGCCCCCCGCGGAGGCTGCTGCGGGTAGGAGGTGTGGGGGGGCCCAGGCTTGGCTCCGAGGACAGGGCTGGAGGGATAGGAGAGGTCAGGGCACCCATGGGTGCTGTCCCTTGTCCCTTTAATCCTCTGCTCTGTCCCCAGGTCCCTGTCAGCTGCAGAGAGGCAACACCCAGCTGGGGGTCTAATGGTCGGGGGGGTCCCAGGCATAGGGTGATGATGGCTGGGCCACGTGCATTGATCCCACAGCAGCTTGTGTGAGCCCCAGATGCTGGGTGGGGATCCTGTGTCATCATGAGGAGTGTCATTGGAACGAGTGGGGGTCCCAGCCTCCATAAGGCTCACTGAAGGGGGGAGGGTTCCATGGCACTGGGAGGGCTCTCATAGTACTGAGTGAGGGTCTGAGCCCCAGAGCTCACTGGAGGGGTGGGGGTCCCATGGCACTGGTGAGGGTCTGAGCCCCAGAGCTCACTGGAGGGGTGGGGGTCCCATGGCACTGGTGAGGGTCTGAGCCCCAGAGCTCACTGGAGGGGTGGGGGTCCCATGGCACTGGTGAGGGTCTGAGCCCCAGAGCTCACTGGAGGGGTGGGGTTCCCATGGCACTGGTGAGGGTCTGAGCCCCAGAGCTCACTGGAGGGGTGGGGGTCCCATGGCACTGGTGAGGGTCTGAGCCCCAGAGCTCACTGGAGGGGTGGGGGTCCCATGGCACTGGTGAGGGTCTGAGCCCCAGAGCTCACTGGAGGGGTGGGGGTCCCATGGCACTGGTGAGGGTCTGAGCCCCAGAGCTCACTGGAGAGGTGAGGGTCGCGGCCATCGCTGCCCAGCAGCCGGCTGCTGAGGCTGCTGCTGCTGCTGAGGTTCCCGGGGGCACAAGGAGGTTTCCAGGGGCCGCCGAGCCACGGTGAGTCACCAGCCACCAGCCTGCAAGCCAAGAGGTGCCGTCAGGTTTGCCACCCCCACCAGGCTGGGGAGCCCCCCCGTCGTGTCCCCCCCGGCCCAAACTGCTCACTTGTGACGAGCTGCAGTGTCCTGGCTGGCTCTGCGCTGGCAGAGGAGGAGGAGGAGGGCGAGCAAGGCCAACCAGAGCAGCGAGCCAGCCACGGCGATGACCGCAGGCTGCCGCAGCACCCTGACCACTCCACTGCTCCCAGCTGTCAGCCCTGTCAGGGTTCCACCAGAGTCAGCCCCGTGCCACCACTTTGACCCTCTCCTCCTTGCTGCCTCCCTGTCCCCTACCCAGGATGCTGCAGGTGGCATTGCTGGGGACCCCCAGCCCTGCGCTGTTGAAGGCTGCCACCTGGACACAGAATTCGGCCCCGGGGCTGGGGAGCTGAGCCTCCACGTGGTGAGTGCCTCCGTCCACGGTCCTGTTGGTGGGGCGCTGCCAGCCCTTGCCCATTGACCAGACCTGGTAGGTACCGAGAGGATGAGTGCCCTTGGATGAATCCCCTTGATGGATCCTCACTGATGGATCCCAGCAGGGTTGACCCCTTTGGATGGTGCCCCTTAGATGAATCCTCCTAATGGACTCCCCTTAGACAGATCCCTTTATGTGGGCCCCGCTGGATGAACATCCCTTGCACAGACTCCTCTGGATGGGCCCCCCTAGCTGAATCCCTTTGATGGACACCTGCTGATGGGTCCCAACAGGACTGACCTCTTTGCATGGCCCTCTTGGATGAAGCCCCTGAGATGGGTCCCCTGGGTTGAATTCCCTTTGGATGGGCTCCCTTAGCTGAATTCCCTTTGTGGACCTCTATTAACAGACCCTACTTGGGCAGATGCCTTGGATGACCTCTGCAGATGGATTCCCTTGGCTGAACCCACTTGAATGGACCTCTCTGGGTTAGATCCACTTGGATGAACCCCTTCTTTACATTGATCCCTTAGATGGATCTCCTAGGATGGACCTGCACCTTGGTTAGCCCTTTGGGATGACCCTCCTTGTCAAGGTCCCTCTTGGATGGATCACCCTTGGACAGGCATTCCCTGGATAACCCTCCCTGGATAACCCTCCCTTTGATAGGGTTCCTGCTTTCATGGATCCCCCTTAGACAAACCCTTTGGATGGACCTTCTTTGGCTAGAAGCCCTGCAGCTCCACCTCCCCACCATGCCACCCCAAACCTTGTAGCCCAGGATGATGCCATTGTGGGCCTCAGGAGGAGGTGGCTCCCAGCTGACGACCACGGTGCTGTTCCCTGTCTCAGCCTGGCCCACGGTGACATGTTGGGGTGCAGCACTCGGCACTGCTGGGAGAGGGGTGCTGAGACCTCTGAGATCTCCCAGGTGGAGTCCCATCCTCTGCCTGGGCATCCCTGAGGCCACCCAACCCACCTTCCTCAGGGATCCAGAGGAGCCTACTGTTGCTGTCCGAGCCTTGGGTCCCACCAGCGTAGGGTCGGACCTTGAACTCGTACCGGTGGCCCCTGCGGAGCTGGGGGATGATGGTGCTGAGCAGCTTCCCAGCGTCATGTTGGACCCAGGAGGTGCTGGTGGGGAGCAGGCAGCGATACAGCACCATGAAGCTCACCAATGCTGGCACTGGAGTCAACATCTAGAGAAGATGGGATGGGTTACGAGGCATGGTGGGACCAGGTGGGACATGGGGATGAAGTCCCAGCCTCATGCCCATGTCCCCTTCCAGTGCTGTGGTGGGGCCATGCCAGCATCACACCAACCCGCCAGCGCAGCTGCACAGCCGCGGTGGGCGTCGTGGTGATGTTGTCCAGGTGAAGCCTCACGGTCAGAAGGTCTCGTGGCGTTGCTTCCCGCCGGCCTGTGGGGCAGAAGAAGGCTAGCAGCAGCACCAGGCAGGAGCAAGTTCCTGCAGCACCTGCCCATGCAGCTGCTTCTGATATCCATGCGTGGAGACCCCAATGCCTCCCCAGCTGGACCCACTCAGATGGACCCCTTGGATGGTCCCCCTTGGACTGGCAGCCTTGATAGGCCTCTCTCTGATGGGCCTTCTTTGATGGACCCTATGATAGACTTCCACTGATGCATCCCTCTTAGATGGACCCCTTGGACAGGTACCTCTTGCTGGATTCCTCTTTAGTGGACCTCTCACTTTGGACAGATCCCCTAAATGCTTCCTCTTGGAGGAACCCACTTGGATGGATGCCCTTTAGAGGCACAGTCTTGAAAGGATCCTCTTGGATGTGCCCCCCAGCTGAATGGCTCCCCTAACATGGATCCCTCTTACATGTTCGGAAGGACCCCTTAGATGGTTCTTATTGGATGGATGCTTTCAGATGGACCTCCTGAGATGGACCCTGACCCCTCTTCAATGGACTTCTGGAATGGATCTCCTTAGATGACTCATCTGGATGGACCCCTTTGGATGGATGTTCCCAGTTGGACTCCCCTTAGTTAGACCTCCTTGGATGGTCCCTCTGGGATTCCCCTCTGATGACCTTCTTGGTTTGACCCCTCTTGGATAGACTACCCTTGGATGAAGCCCATGACATGAGCCCTGTCAGATGGTTCCCCTTGCATGGACTCCCAGATGGCCCAGGGTGCCTGTGGCAGCGAAGGCCCCCAAGGTCCCAGCACTGACCCTCCACGTGGAGGCGGGCGGTGGCAGCGGCGGTGCCCAGTTGACTCTGGGCTGTACACACGTAGGTGCCGGCATCGATGGGCGTCACGGCATGGAGACGCAGCGTGTTCTCCTGGTCCACCTCATGCCTGTGGGTCACCAGCTCTCCATCAGTGCCATCTTCACCCCTGGGGATGGGCCACCTCCATCCTACCACCACCTACCTGCCCCAGGGGAGGTCCCCATGCTCCTTGTGCCACTGTACCCGCGGCATTGGATCACCTTGGGCACCACAACCCAGCTCCACGGTGCTGCCAGCTACCACCACTGTGTCACTCGGGCGCCGCACGATGGTTGGCTTTTCTGTGGGGTGACGTCAAGACTGTGGCACCGAGGTTGGGTATGACATCCACCACCCACGGAGGACCCTTGGCTTACCCAGGACAGAGACGTGGGCACCACGGCTCTGCCTTTCGCCTGCTGCGTTGGCTGCCACGCAGACGTAGAGCCCAGAGTCGCTGCGTCGTGCCGGGGACACCTTCAGCTTCCCCTTGGTGATCACGTACCGGTCACTCGCCAGGTCCAAGGCCACCCCATCCTTCTTCCAGGTGACGTGGGGCTCGGGGTGACCCGAGGGGGGCACACAATCCAGCTCCAGAACTTGGCCAGCTGTGGCCACCAAATCACCTGGCTGCAGGCGGAAGTTGTCCCGCAGTGCTGGCACAGGGAGGGGACACCATGACTGAGGGACATCAGCCATGGGGAGGGGACATCATGGGTCAGGAGACACCATGGTGTGTGGGGTGACACTGTGGGCAGGGAGGAGACATCTTGGAAGGAGACACAAACAGAATAGGTGGTGGTGGGGGACACAGTGGATGAGGAGGAGACAGACTGGGAGAGGGGACATCATAGGTGGTAAGGGGAAGGTAACTGGGGGGGCAACGTGGTTAGGAAGGGGATACCATCAAGAAAGTAGGGGTGGGGAAACCATGGATAGGGAGAGGTTGGTAAGGGATACAGACCATGGGTGGGGAGGTGACATAATGGATGAGGGCAATAAACCATGGATGGGACTGAGACACTGTAAGAGGGGAGAGGAGGAGGCCACAGGTGTCAGGACACCATGGATTTGGAGGGGAACATTGTGGGTGGGGGAAAACCATGGATGGAGCAGGGATACCACGAGTGGAGAGGGAACACCGCAGTGGGGGACATGGTATGGGTGAGGAGGTGACACCATGGGGGACAAGCACAGGGTGGGAGAGGACATGGGGCAGGGCCAGCACGGGATTTCTGGGGCGTCCTTACCGGCTGTGCTCTGGGGGACCGTGGCTGCACCAGGGGCTTGGCAGCCTGTGGGGTGGTGACATGGCACTGATGGCACACCCAAGCAGGCATGGTCTCAGCCCTGGTGGGGTTTTGGGGTGGGTGGGGGAAGTTTTGGGGTTGGAGGTTTCTCCCCACAACCTCAGGGGCTGTACTCACCTCCCCGGCGTGTTGCAACGAGGCAGAGCCCCAAGGCCAGCACCGTGGCCCAGCCGCCCGCCATGCTGGCCCTGGGAGCCTTCCGGCTGCTTCCCAGCACTGCTGTCAGCACCAGAGCCGGATCCAGCTCCGGATGGGGAAGGACAATAGCCGGACATGGGGGCCAGGAAGTGCTGGGGGGGCATGGACGGGGATGGACACACAAAGAGCTCAGGCCAGCCACAGTGGTGAGTGGCAGCAGCAGCAGCACCCAGAGGAGGTGGGGTGGGGGACACCAGTGGTTAATGACTTTAATTAATTCAAAGAAACTAATTCCCTCCCCCCCCAACAGTAGGGACCAGAGTGAAGGAGCTCTCTGCTGGGGACACCATCAGCAGGGGCAAGAGCGAAGGAGCTCTCAGCTGAGGGTGTCATCAGTGGGACCAGAGTGAAGGAGCTCTGGGGCTGGGCTGGCCTGGCCACCACTCGCTGCTTCACCGGGGTGTCAGGCCTGTGCATAGGGCACGGTGCAGCCAGGGCAGAGCTGTGGGGAGGAGGACACCCTCCTGAGTAGGCTGCTTGAGCTCTGGGGTAAGCTCGCAGCGCCGGGTGCCATGCTGGGGGGGCTCGGTGGCCTCACACGCAGGTGTGAGGTGCTCAGCGTGCTCTGTGCTCTGCACACCACTGTGTGCCCGTGCGCAGCCTCGGCCGCACGCCCGCTGCATGCTCTTTCCACACAGGCTGTGTGCTCCCCTCCTGCGTGCTGCACGCAAGCTTCGTGCCCACGCTCTGCCCTCACGCTCACTGTGTGCTCCACGCATGCTCACTGCGCCACTCATGCATGCCCTGTGCCAACGCTGCATGCTCTGAGTGCGTTCCCCTGTGCTCTTCTCTGACTCTCCTCCCTGAATGCTGTGTGTGCTCTGCAGACTCGCTCTGCAGCACTCACTCCCTGCAATCTCCGTGCTCTCTCTCTCCGTGTTCTCCATGTACACACTCTCCACACATTCTATGCAGTCTCAGCTGCACACTCTCTGCACACCCACTCTGCGTGCTCTGTGCACGCTTTCTGCATGCTCTCCACATGCTCTCTGCATGTTCTGTGATTGCTCTCTGTGCACTGTGCGTGCTTCCTCTGCATGCTCTGTGTGTGCTCTTTCTGCATGCTTCACACCTGCTCTTGCATGCTCTGGTTGATCTCTGCCTGCTCTCTCTGCCTGCATCCTGCATACCTCACACATATCCTTTTGCATGCTCTGTGTGTGCTTTCTCTGCACACTCCACATGTGTCCTTCCAAACACTTTGTGATTGCTCTCTCAGCCTGTGCATGCTCTCTGCCTGCTGTGTGGAGACTTTCTCCATGAGCCCTTCTGCACACTCCATGCACGCTGTCTGCATGCTCTATGCACATCCTCTTGCACTCTCCATGCACGCTCTCTCTGCACACTCCATACACTCCCTCTTGCGTGCTCTGTTTGCTCTTTGCTCAGTGCCTTCACGCTCTCTCTCCTCATTTTGTGCATTCCCTCTTGCACACTCCATGTGCACACTCTCTCTCTGCAGTGCATGCATGCTGGCTGCACGCTCCATGGTTGCTCTCTCTGTTCATGCACACACCCTGTGCATGCTTCCTCTACACACTTTGTCTCTGCATGCTCTGCATGTGCTGTCTTGCACTCTATGCATGCTTCTCCTCGTGCTACATGCACACCCCTTCCGCACACTCCATGCCTGCTTGCTCTGCACAGTGCATGTGCTCAGTCTCTGCACACTGCAGGCGTGCTCTGCATGCTCTGTGCTCTTTCTGCATGCTCCATGCATGCTCTGCATGCTCTGTGCCCTCTCTGCATGCTGCATGCACACTCTGCATGCCCTGTGCAGGCCCTGGCATGCTCTCCCTGCACATGGCACACGTGCTCACTCCCAGCACATGCATGCTTTCTGCACACTCCCCACATGCTCGTCCTGGCGAGAAAACCATGGAAGTGGCGCCCTGGGAAGACAGGGACGGAAGAGGGGAGCTCCGGGTGGGATCAATAGCAAATTAGTGACTTTACACCGAGCCGCGCGGTGCCCGGTGGTAGGAGCGGTGCCCGGTGGTGGGAGCGGTGCCTCGTGGCAGGAGTGGAGCCCTGCCGGTGTCCCCGCTCGCCCGCTCGCCACCGAAGTGCGCACTTGTCCCTCCTGCTCAGGCGCTGATCTCCACAGCGTTGGCCTCCTCCTGCTCCCGGATGACATGGACCCCAGCAGTCCGCAGCAGCCGCGGGGCACCACGCGACCGTGCCGGTGAACCTGGCGGCGACCTGTGCGGTCGCGCCGAAGCTGGGGAGCGAGCCGGGGAGCGATGGTAGCGACGAGTTGAACGCCCAACTGGCCCTGGCGAGCGGCCAGCTGCTGGTACTGGTGTGCTGGTGTAACCCGGTTCAACAGTGCCACGGGGTTCGGGCGGAGAATCCTCTTCTGCCTCTGGTGAGTCCTGCCAAAAGAGCAGAGTGTGTGAAGCATGCAGGGCCTGGCACTGCCACACAAAGCCAGCAGGCTACTGGCCTGCTACTGGCTGCACACCTTGTCCTTGAGGATGTACAGGGCCACCGGGTTCTTGCGCTCGTGCTCGCCACTCCGTGGGATGCCCTCGGCTGTGGGGAGAGGCAAGGTGATGGTCACCATGCTGGTGTTCTTGGCGTTAGCCAACCTGCCATCACCATGGGGCCAGGGCTGGGCCTGGGACTCACTCTCATGCTTCAGGCGCTCCTCATCCTGCTCCGTGTACTCAGAGGCTGGTTGGGTCTCCGCTTGCCGCTTGTCCCTGGGGAAGTGAGTGAGATAGGGTGGCACTGGGGTGGGGGCAGCAGAGGGACTGCCCATGGCTCAACTGAGAAGGGTGCAGAGATGCAGTGAGGGGCAGTGCGGGAGAGGTGGGACAGATGGGGTGGGATGGGATGAGATGAGAGGAGTCGAGTCGAGTTGAGTCAGGTCAAGGTAGAACAGGAAGGGATGGATCCAGGTGGGTCATGGTGACATGGGATGGGTCAAGACAGAATGGGATGGGATGGATCAAGGTGGGTCAAGATGAGATGGAGGGGATGAGATGAATGGAACAAAGGGGATAGGTCAAGATGATACGGGATGGAAATAAATAAGACGAGACAAGAAAGGACAAGATGAGATAGGATGGAATCACAGAATCATATAGGTTGGAAAAGACCTTTAAAGTCATCAAGTCTAACCATAAACCTGACACTGCCAGGTCTGTCAGTAAGCCATGGAATGATTAAGGTTGGATGGGATGAGTTGGGATGAGTCATGATATGAAGTGACAGGACAAGCTACAATAGGAAGAGACGAGATCAGACAGGATGGGATAAAATGGCACGAGGACCCCCGTCCAGCTCCCATGTCCCCCTGTCCAGCTCCCATGTCCCCCAGTCCAACTCCCACATCCCCCCCCCTCAGGACATACTTCTTGGAGGGTTTCCAGCAGGCACAAACAGTCACCAGGGTGACAAGGAGGAAGATGCCGCCCGTGGAGAGGATGATGTAGAGGGAGCTCCGACCTGCAGAAGAATGAGGAGGGACAACCCTCCTCAGACTTTAGCTGAGAGCGTCTGCAAGGGATGACCAAGCCCTGTGGGGGCAGGAGGGGACAACAGGTGACTTACGGTAGACAGTGAGCTTCACGGGAACGCTGCGGCCGTGGCTGATAGGGTTCTCCACCAGGCAGCTGTAGACATCATCATCAGCCATGAGGACACGGGTGATGGTGAGGATCTTCTGGTCAGGGGAGAGGAGCAGGCGCGAGTCGTTGCTCAGCGGCCGCCCGTCCTTCAGCCAGGTGTAGGTGGGCTTGGTGCCGTTCTCGTGCGAGCAGTTGAGGGTGAAGAACTCGCTGAGCTCCAGCACTGTGGAGGAGGCCACCAGCACTTGTGGCTTGGAGATTGGGACTGTGGGCAAGGAGCAGAATGGTGGTGACCTTTTGTGTCAGGGGATAGATGAACCCAGCGGGTGGGAAAAGGGACATCAAAATGCCATCAGGGATGTAATTTGGCTTCACAGGGGTGGTTGAACCCCCCAAACCACGTCCCATATTGAGACACCCCTCCCAAAAAGCAGTCAGAGAAGACATCCCATGGAGCACCCAATCCCCACCAGGCACTCCTCTGCTCTTACTGTCCACAGTGAGATTGATGGTCTTCTCGCCAGTGAAGGTGTCATCGGTGATGGACACCTCCACCTCGTAAGCGCCTTCGTCAGCCAGCTGCAGGGGGCTGATGAGCAGGGAGCCGTTCTCCAGCACCCGGATGCGGTCGCGGTAGTCGGGCCGCAGGTTGCCAATGATCTCAGTGCCGATGGACTGCACGACGGTGACAGGCTTGTCTCTCTTCAGCTGCCACTTGACCACTGGCTTGTCGGCGCTGGCGCTGGCGTAGCGCACTGAGAGCAGCGCGGCTTTGCCCGCCGTGCCCCGCACCAGCGGCGTGGGGCTGGTGATATTCACCCCTGCCAGCAGACCTTGGGATGTGGGAGAGACAGAGACAGGCAGTGAGGTGTGGAGGTCAGGTGGGCTGCCCCCTCCTCTGAGCCTAGAGGGACAGCAGGAATGGGAAGTGCTGAGCACCTGGCAGTGGTGCGCAAGCTCTCTGTGAGGGTGTCCACATCACCCTGGAGAGGGCATTGGGCATGGAGGGGATTGATACAACTCTTTGTGGCCTTCCAGGACCTGATGGAGGCTTCAGGAGAGCTGAGGAGGGGATGTTCAGAAGGGCCTGTGGTGACAGGACAAGGGCAATGGTTTGAAACTGGAGCAGGGGAGACTGAGGTTGGAGGTTAAGAAGAAACTCTTTACTGTGAGGGTGGGAAGACCCTGGCACAGGTTGCCCAGGGAGACTGTGGATGCCCCCTCCCTGGAGGTGTCCAAGGCCAGGTTGGATGAGACATGGAGCAACCTGGGCTGGTGGAAGGTGTCCCTGCCCATCGCAGGATGGGTTTGAAATCAGATGATTCTCAAGGTCCCTCCCACCCTAAGCCATTCTCTGACTCACTCTGTGCATCACCCCCAGAACTGCTCTGGCTGGTGGGAATCCTCCTGCAGCTAGGCTGATGTGACCCTCTGCAAAGATGCATGAATCGCCCCCAAAACTCTGTCAGGGTGAGAGTGCTTCTGTGTCCAGGGCGATGCAACGAACCCTCATGCAAAGCTGCATGAATTGCCCCCGACTTGCAGGGAGGGGAAGCGTTGCTGGTCCTGGGTTGGTGCAACCCTTTGCAAAGGTGCTTGCATCACCCCCAGGAGGTGCCTGGGGGTGGGAGCCCTCCTGCAGCCAGGCTGATGTGACCCTCTGCAAAGATGCATGAGGAGAGGCTGAGGGACTTGAGGCTGCTTAGTCTGGAAAAGACTGAGAGGGGATTGAATCAATGTTTATAAACACCTGAGGGCTGGGGGTCAGGAGGAGGGGACAGGCTGTGCTCCCTGCTCCCTGGGATAGGACAAGCAGCACTGGATGGAAGCTGCAGCACAGGAGGTTCCAGGTCAGCACAAGGGGGAACTTCTTCACTGTAAGGGTCCCAGAGCCCTGGCACAGGCTGCCCAGAGAGGCTGTGGAGTCTCCTCTGGAGCCTTTCCAGGCCTGTCTGGATGTGTTCCTGTGTGCCCTGAGCTAGGTTGTGTGGTCCTGCTCCGACAGGGGGCTTGGACTCGGTGATCTCCTTAGGTCCCTTCCAACCCCTGATATCCTGTGAGCCTGTGATCCTGTAATCACCCCCAAAGCTGCTGCAGGGGCTGGAAGTCCTGCTGTGTCCAGGTTGATGCAACCAACCCTTTTCCATCAGCCCCAAAACCTGCAGGGGCGGCAGCAACTGCCCTGCAGATGAGTTGTTGTGAGCCTCTGCCACTGCATCCATCACCCCTAAACCTTCCTGGGGTTGGCAGCTCTCCTGCAGCCAGGTTGATGCACTGAAAGCAATGCCTGCATCAACCCAAAAAGCACATGGGGCCTGGCAGGGGGGGTCAATGCCACCCTTTGCAAAGATGCACCAGAGATGGGACACCTCCTGGTCCTGGGCTGATGCAGCCAACTTTCTGCACCAGTGGTGGAGCCCCAAAGTTGCACCAGTGGAGGAGCCCTGCTGCAGGTGGGCTGATGCAACGCTCTGCAAAAGTCCATGCATTGTGCCCCCACATGTGCATGAGAGACTCCTTCTTGCTGGCTTGATGCAACCAACCCTCTGCAGAGGTGCCTGCATCAGCCCAAAAAGCACTTCAGGCCTGGGAGGGGACATACACACACAGAGTGCAGCTCGGTACCTCACCTCCAAGAGGTGCATGGAAGACAAAAGACCTCCTGTTACTGGGTTGAGGCAACCAACCCTGTGCAAAGACACCTGCACCGCCCCGAGAGCCTGCCCAGGGGTGTGTGGGTGCATGTGCTCCTGCAGCCAGGCTGCTGCAAGCCTCTGCAGCGACTGCTGCATCACTCCTGGTGGTGATCTCTGAGGTCACTTCCACACAGAGCCCTTCCATGGCTCGTTCTGTGCATCACCCCCGAGACTGCACTTGGACAGTACAGTGCACCCAACTCCTGCAGCCAGCTCAATGTGACCCTTTGCAAAGATGCAAGAAATACCCCAAAAATTTTGGGGGGGGGATTTTTGCCCCAGTGGATGCCCCAATGCAGCCAAATGCCCCCCACCCCGATGCTAAACTGCATCTCAAGGGTGGGCACACAACTATGGCTGTGTTTAAGCCTCCAGAATGGACTTTACAAATGGGAGGGGAGGGGAAAGGTATTGGGGGGGATACACCTCAAAATGTCATCATCTCACACCCCCACACACTCCTCACTCGCCCCGGGGGTCCCACCCGTGCCGCCCCGCCCCCCCCCCCCCCCCCCCCCGGGTGTCGTCACCGTGCAGTGAACAAACCCCATATTGAAGAGGGGAGGAGAGTGGGAAAAGCAGCTGGGGAGGGCACAAGAAAGGCTCCAAACAAGCCCAGCGGAGTCATGGGACCTATTGGTATGCAGCGGCCGTGCGGCTGTCCGCCCGTCTGTCCGCCCGGTGTCCGCCAGCAGCGCCCAGCTCAGCCCCCCAGGACATGGCCCAGCCTCAAAACTGAGGTGGTCCCCACGGGTCAGGTAGCCCTGGTGCAGCCTTCAGGCCACCTGTGTCCCCCAGACTGCTGCTTTTGAGTCGTTTCTTCCCTTTCTTTAACGCGATTCTGCCTTCTCCCCCCCTCCTCGCCTCTATTCCATAATAAATTTGAGAGTCAACTAAACGGCCCCAGGTGGTAATCCCATTTTTCACAGCATTCCCGGTGTAGGGATGGAGATCTCCCACTCTTCCTGGTTGGCTTTGGTTGAAAAAAACCCAAACCAGCAACACCAAAATCCTGATCTTACAGCTTTTTTTTTTTTTTTTGGGGGGGGGGACACGACAACAAAGCAGAGAAGAGTTTTTGGGGTGCCCCAGGTTTCGTTCTGGGAGATGAGCCAAGTGCAAATGCCATTGGCTTTGTTCTGCATCCTCAGCTCATCCTAAGGGGAACAGCAGCCTGCGTGGGGCTGCTTTCCGGGGTCTGAACACGGAGAAGACAGTGCCAAATCCTCACAGGTGGTTTCCCAGCACTGCTGGATCTGGGACCAGGGCGTTTGGGGGCCTTTGAGCCCCAGAAACGCAGGCAATAAGGGGACAAATGATGAGGGGGTGCAGCAGGATGGGACAGAACCAAGAAATGGGCTGAAAACCAGTTTTGGGGGAAAAGTGAAGGATGGGTGAGGAAAGAGATTTGGGGGAGCTGAAAAATGAGCAAAAAGGGGTTTGGGGGAATGACAGAAAGCTGGAGAGGGGGTGGTGGATCCACCTTCGAGCAGCAGTCACTCGGCTCCACAAAACCAGCGCTTCTACCTGGATTGATCCCCAATTCCCCCCCTTTTCCCCCTCTCCCAAGCAGAGGAGGATGCTCGATGGTGCAACAACCCCCTTCCCAAACCCTCCCTTCACCAAGTCCCACCACCCTCCTCTGCACCCTCCCACTACCCTCTGCCCGGATCCCCCCGCCCTGAAACCCCACGAGAAGATGGGAGAACCCCCCGGGAAAGCGGAGAGCCTGTGGCCAAAGGGCAAAGCGGAGGCGAGCCGGGAACGGTCCCTACCTGCGTGCAGCGCCAGGAGCCAGGTCACCGGCAGCAGGCAGGGGGGAGCGGGGCGGCCCCGCGGGGCGACCAGCGCTCCCCACATTTCGGGCAGGCTCGCCCCCCGAATCCCTCCGCTTCCCTACTCCGGGCACGTCCCTCGGCGCTCCCAGCTTGGCGTTCCGCCCAGCCCATTGAGCTTATTCCCTCTTTTTTTTGTCCTCTCTCAATAGAACTCTGTGTCCCGGCAGCTTTCGCCTTCCCAGCGGCCTCGAGCTGACATTTATTTGGGGCAAAAACACTCAAATTTGCTGTTTCCCTCCCCTCTTTGCAGCCACCTTTGCCATGTTTTCCCCATCCCGGGGTGATGCTAGAGGTCGAGGGCACCACCTCGTCAAGCCTGGTTGAGGTTTTCCACCTTCTGTGTGCACAGTGCCATGGGATGCAGGGCTTCGAGCATCACATGTTGTTGAGGGTTTTTTGTGGAGGGGATATTTGAGAAGCTGATCCCCCCCCCCAAAAGGAGCTTTCCCCCTTTTTTTGTTTGCTTCCCAGGCTTTAAAGCGAAGCTGTGATCGCATCCAGGCTTCGTTCCAGCTCCAGTGCCAATTAGCGCCGGTTCCCTGGGCACCGCTGAATAGGGCAGCAGGGTGCAGGGCAGGATGCCCAGAGTGGCCTCCAACCCCCCTATGAGCCCCTCCAAACTCATCACCCCAGTGAGTTACCCCCAACGCCCACCCCGGGAGCCTCCAAAGCCCCAACAAGGTGATTGAGGACCCCAACTACCTGGCCCCATCAGGGCAGAGGTAGTTTGAGGGTGGGTTTCGGGGAGGGCTGTTATTGGGGGGGGGGGGGGGTACTGGAAGGTATTTCAGGGGGGCCTTTTGAGAGAATGTTGTAGGGAGATGGTATGGGGGGGGGTTTCACGGTGCTATGGGGGGGGTTTGGGGTGTTATAGGGTGATGCTAGAGGAGTTTGGGGTGATGCTATAGGGAGGGGTTTGGGGGTGCTATAGGGTGATGCTAGAGGAGTTTGGGGTGATGCTATAGGGGAGGTGTATGGGAGGGATGCTGCAGGGAGATGTTAAACAAGACACCTGGGCGGGGCAGGGATGTTTTGGGGGACACCATTGGGGTGTCTGGGGCCGGGGCTGTCTGGGGATGATTCAGGGTTTCTCAGAGGGCGTTTTGGGGATACTCAGGGGAATGTTCTGGGGGCGGTCAGAGAGGCGGTTCAGGGGTGCTCGGGGGGGTACACTGGGGCTGTGTTGGGGGGACACCGGGAAGCCACACGCTCAGCTCCGCGCCCTGCACCTGCCCCCGGCGGGACTCGAACCTGCCGCGTCAGAGCCGCACGGGCGCGCGGGGCGGGGCCTGCGGCGGAAGCGGCGCCGGAAGCGGCCCTGGGACTCGAAGCGGCGGCTGCGCGCGGACGCGGCGGTTGGTGGCGTCCGGGGAGGGCCCGGGGCGGGGCGGAGGGGGCCGGGGGGGTCCGGAGGGGAGGGGTAGGGTAGGGTAGGGGTGCGGGTGCAGGGCGGGTGCGGGGGGTCCTGAATGCACAGAGCGGGAGGAGACTGAGGGGGTGTGAGTGCGAGAGGGGCCCGGGGGTGCCGGGCGGGTGAGCGGGACCGGCGGCGTCTGCGGGGGGGGGCAGGTGGGGTGCATAGGGACCTTGGGGGGGCTCCGCCGTGGGGGTGCGGGAGGGACGCTGGGGGGGGGGGCAGGTGGGGTGCACAGGGGCCTTGGGGGCTCCGCCGTGGGCGTGGGGGTGCGGGGAGGGCTGCCGTGGGGAGCCCTGGGCCTGGGCGGCAGCGCTGCGGTGCGGTGCGGTGCGGTGCGGAGGGAGCCCTGGGGCGCTCTGGCTGGGCAGAGCTGGGCTGGGGCGGGGGAGGGCGCGGGGTTGGGGTGACCTCACCTCTGCCCCATCCCCAGGGCCCCGCCCGCCATGGTGCAGAGGATGCTGCCCCCTCCAAAGGGGCCGGGGAAGCACCCTGGGGGCCATCGGGCGAGACCCCCGCGGCAGAGCTGCCAGGTGCTGGCCGAGAGGAGCCTGAACGTGGTCCCCGTGGGTGCCTGGGTGGAGAGCGGCCCAGGGGAGCTGGAGGAGAGCTTGGCCTTCGTGAGTGCTGCCGTGGGGCCCTGCCTGCCTGCCGGGCTTGTGGGTCACGCCAGGGACGGCCTCAGCGCCCCCAGCTGTGCCAGTAAAGCCCACAGCAGCCAAGGCTGAGCCAGGAGCACTGCTCCTGCAGAGGACAATTCCTCTGCCCTGGTTGAGCCTTCCCAGCCCGAGCTGGTGCAGGCAGAGCTGGCTGCCCACGCCTCGGCTGCTGGTGAATGCCAGGGTGGAACTGGTGGATTCTCACACAGCATCTCCCAGCAGTGCAGTGAGGGGAGGTGGTGAGGATGCAGCTTTGGTAGGACTTGTGGGGCCATGCACCTAAAACTGCCAACCCTGCCCTGGGCTGATCCCCAGCAGGGTGGGCACAGGGGCAGGGAGGGGATTCTGCCCCTCTGCTGTGCCTGCTGAGACCCCCCTGCAGTGCTGGGGCAGCTCTGGAGCCCTCAGCACAGCACAGACAGGGACCTGCTGCAGCAGGGCCAGAGGAGGCCACGGCAGGGCTGGCAGGGCTCTGCTGGCAGCCCAGGCTGGCAGAGGTGGCCTCGGGCAGCCTGCAGCAGGGAAGGCTCCAGGGACACATTCATAGAATCATTGGGTTGCAGAAGTCCTTTAAGATCACTGAGTCCAACCCTTCTCTGACTCCACCAAGGCTGAGGCTGAACCAGGGCCCTCAGCGCCACATCTCTGCCTCTTACAGACACCTCCCTCAGCAGCCTGGGCCAGGCCTTGGCAACCCTTTCAGTGAAGAGGTTGTTCCTCATGGCCACCCTGAACCTACCCTGGGGCAACTTGAGGCCTTTTCTCTTGTCCTCTCTCTTGTTGCCAGGGAGAAGAGCCCAACCCCAGCTGGCTCCAGCCTTCTCTTAGGAAGCTGTAGAGAGCAATGAGGTCTCCCCTCAGCCTCTGCCATGCTTCTTTAATCTGCTTTCCTATGCCAGTGGCTGGCACTAAATCAACATCTGAGTGCCTGCTGCCTCACAACTGCTGATTAGGAGCTCAGGGGGAGCATGCCAAGCTCTGGCTGCTGCTGCTGCTCCATGTGGTTCTGGCTCAGTTTCGTCCTTACCCAGGCAGGTTTCTCCCCATCTTTGTGCTCTGCTTGCTTGTGCTGCCCCTGAGAACTCAACCCCCTCAGGTTAGTTTTAAGTCACTGCTTTCAGTCTTTTACCTCAGATGGTAAAAATGTGCCTGGAGCCAGAGCCCTGACAGTGCCCTGACAGGCAGCCAACCTGGAGTCATGGAACTGTTGGCTTGGAAAAGAGCTGGAAGATCATCGAGTCCATCCATCATCTAACTCTGCCAAGACTGGGGCTGAGCCAGCTCCCCCAGCAGCACATCTCCAGGGATGGAGACTCCTCCACTGCCCTGGGCAGCCAGGCCCAGGCCTTGGCAACACTTTGGAGGAAGAAATTGTTCCTCATGGCCAATGTAAACCTCCTTGGGGCAACCTGAGGCCGTCTTGTCCTGTCCCTTGTTCTCTGGCAGCAGAGCCCAACCCCAGCTGGCTGCAGGCTCCTGGCAGGGAGCTGCAGAGAGCAATGAGGTCTCCTCTCAGCCTCCTCTGCTCCACGCTCAGCACCCCCAGCTCCCTCAGCTGCCCCTCCCCAGCCCTCTTCTCCAGACCCTTCCCCACCTTTGCTGCCCTTCTCTGGCCCTGCTCCAGCTCCTCAGTGTCCTCCTGGCACTCAGGGCCCACAGCTGAACCCAGCACTCAAGGGGTGGCCTCAGCAGTGCCCAGCCCAGGGGCACAATCCCTGCCCTGCTCCTGCTGCCCACACCACTGCTGAGCCAGGCCAGGCTGCTGCTGCCCTTCTTGCCCACCTGGGCACCCCCTGGCTCCCCTTCAGCTGCTGCCACCCAGCACCCCCAGGGCCTTTCCTGCTGGCCACTTTCCAGCCACTCTGCCCCAGCCTGGAGCCTTCCTGGGGCTGTTGTGTCCCCAGGGCAGGACCCAGCCCTGGGCCTTGCTGAACCTCATCCCATTGCCCTTGGCCCATGACAGAATGAAGCAGGTTGAAAAAGATCTCTGAGCTCATTGAGTCCAAACTAACACCTCCTAATCAGCTAATGCCTGGCACCAAGTGCCTCATGCAGCTTCCTTTTAAACACCTCCAGGCATGGTGACTCCACCACCTCCCTGGGCAGCCCGTTCCAATGCCAATCACTCTCTCTGCCAGGAACTTCCTCCTCACATCCAGCCTGACCCTGCCCTGCCACAGCTTGAGGCTGTGTCCCCTTCTTCTGTCCCTGGCTGCCTGGCAGCAGAGCCCAACCCCACCTGGCTACAGCCTCCCTGCAGGCAGCTGCAGGCAGCAATCAGCTCTGCCCTGAGCCTCCTCTGCTGCAGGCTGCACACCCCCAGCTCCCTCAGCCTCTCCTCCCAGGGCTGTGCTCCAGGCCCCTCCCCAGCCTTACTGCCCTGCTCTGGACACCTTCCAGCACCTCAACATCTTTCTTAAACTGAGTGGCCCAGAACTGGACACAGCACTGCAGGTGTGGCCTGAGCAGTGCTGAGCACAGGGTAGAAGGACTGCCCTGGTCCTGCTGGCCACACTGCTCCTGATCCAGGTCAGGATGCCATTGGCTGTCTTGTCCACCTGGGCACACTGCTGGCTCATGCTCAGCTGCCAGCCAGTCCCTCCATGTCCCTCTGCCTGGCTGCTCTCAGCTACTCTGCCCCCAGCCTGTGGCTGTGTGTGGCTGTGTGTGGCTATTATGGCCAAAGAGCAGCCTGCCCAGGGCCCTCTGCAGCCCCTCCTAAGGTACTGCTGTGGTGCTGCTTGCCTGGCTCTTAGATGCAGCAGCAGGAAGGGAAGATGGAACAAAAGCCAAACCCCTGTGAAATCTGCTTCCATCCCTGCAGGCTTCAGCCTCCCGCGTGGAGGAGGAGCTGAAGGAGCAGCAGCGGCAGAAGGCAGCCAGGCTGAGGCGCTTCCAGGCAGAGGTGAAGCAGAGGGTGAGGCAGCAGCTCCAGCTGAGGAGGAAGCAGCAGCTGCAGGAGTCCTATGAAGCAGTAAGTCCCTGCTGCATCAGGAGCCCTGCAGGAGGAACTCCCAACCCAGCTGAACTCGGGGGAAAACCTCACTGTGAGAAGGAACCCCAGGGAAGGTCACGGCCACAGCAGAACCCTGGCCACGAGTGTGTCCCCTCAGTGTGACAGCCTGGCACACTGTGGTGCTGAAGGTGCTTCCAGCCCATTGCCTCCTTGTGGAGAGGTCACTGGGCAGCAGCAGAGTAGAGTCCTGCTGCCCTCTGGAGAGCTGTGGGGAGGTAAAGAGCATCAGGGGCCTGAGCTAAGTGGTGTGGCTGTGCCCAGGGGAAAGCAAAGCAAAGCTGCTGGTGCCTGCTGCCCCCCTCCCAGCACAGTCACCAGCCAGGTTATCTCCACATACCCCTTTCCTCCCATGGGCTCCTTTTTCTTCATCCTGTGAATGGATCAAACAGCATCTGGGGAGGCCTGGCAGGAGAGCTGGAGCCAGGAGGGAACATGCTGAAGCATCAACAGTTTTGGGGTGTTTGAGCTGATTCCAGTGCTTGGAAGAGTGGAAAGTGAGAATGTCCTCACAGGGCTACTGACAGCATCACTCCATGGATGCCATCAGATTCTCTGTGCCCCTCTCAGCCCCCAGCCTGAGCCAGTGCAGCACTGGGTGGTGGTTAGGGAGCAGGAGCTGGCAGTGCTGTGGGGGACAAGTGGGCAGGAGGCAGTAGTGTGGGCTGGGGGCCAGGAAGGCCAAAGGTGTGGGGGGAGGGATGGAGCAGAGTGTGGGCAGCAGGGCAAGGGAGGTTGTGCTGCCCTGTGCTGTGCCCTGCTGAGGCCACGTGTGCAGTGCTGGGCCCAGCTGTGTGGTGCCCAGGGGCAGAGGCAGGGCAGTGGTGCAGAGAGTGCAGTGGGGGCTGGGAAGCTGCTGAGGGGCCTGGAGCAGCTGTGTGAGGAGCAAAGGCTGAGAGCCCTGGGGCTGAGAGGCTGCAGGAGAGCATCCCCAGAGGGCATCTGCTGAGTGCTCAGCAGCAAGAGCTGAAGGAGCTGTGGGGGGCAGGAGCCTGGGGCCAGGCTCTTGGCAGTGGTGGGCAGTGGCAGGCCAAGGGGCAAGGGGCAGAGAGTGGCAGGCAGGAGGCTGCCTGTGGAGAGGAGGAGAAAGTTGTTTGTGGTGAGGGTGCTGGAGCCTGGAGCAGGCTGCCCAGAGAGGCTGTGGAGTGTCCTTGTGTGGAGAGCTTCCAACCCCCCTGGCACTGTGCTGCTGGGCAAGCTGCTGGGGGTGCCCTGCTGGGGCAGGGCTTGGGCTGGAGGATCCCCAGAGGTGCCTGCCAGCCCCACCAGGCTGGAATTCATGGGATTCATGGCTTCCCCCACCCCGTCTGGCAGGCAGAGAGAGAGAGCAGTGTAGCCATGCAGTACTCGGGCCTGGCACTGCACCTGGCTGCCAGGAGGGACACCTGCCTGTTCCAGAGCCATCCTGCATCCCTCATCTGTGCCCCTGCTGCCTGCACTGGGCTGGCACAGTGTCAGGACAGGATGCAGAGTGAGCCTTTCCAGCAGCAAGCTGCCGAGATGAGTGGTTTCCATCCCTGCTTTGTCACAGCCACGGTTTGGAGTGGAGGACAGGCAATGTTTGACTTCTGCCACACATCCCTGAGGGTTTCTTCAATGCTGAATGAAACAAACCAGGAGGTGGCCCTGAGGCACCCACACTGGAGGCAGTGCTGGTTAATATCTTCATTAACATGGAGAGTGAGGTGCAGTGACCCTCAATAAGTTTGCAGGTGGCACCAAGTTGTGTAGCATCGTTGAGGGACAGGATCCATCCATCCACATGGAGAACTGGAGCTGTGTGAACCTGCTGAGGGTCACAAGGGCAAGGCCCAGGTCCTGCAGCTGGCTCAGGACAACCTCCAGTGGCAGCCCAGGCTGGGGCTGAAGGGCTGAGAGCAGCCCTGGGGAGAAGGACTTGGGGGTGCTGGGGGTGCAGAGCTGGACAGGAGCCAGCACCGAGCGCTGCCAGCCCAGCCCCAGCCTGCCCTGGGCTGGTCCCCAGCAGGGTGGGCAGCAGGGGCAGGGAGGGGATTCTGCCCCTCTGCTGTGTCTGCTGAGACCCCCCTGCAGTGCTGGGGCAGCTCTGGAGCCCTCAGCAGGGCCAGAGGAGGCCACAGCAGGGCTGGCAGGGCTCTGCTGGCAGCCCAGGCTGGCAGAGGTGGCCTCGGGCAGCCTGCAGCAGGGAAGGCTCCAGGGAGCCCTTCTGGTGGCCTTGCAGGGCTTGAAGCAAGCTGGGCACAGAGTGTGGAGCAGGAGCTGTTGGGCCAGGCCAAGGGGGGAGGGGTTGGAAGTGCAAGAGGGAGCCTGAGAGTGGAGAGAAGGGAGAAGTGTTTGGCACTGAGGGTGTGGAGAGCCTGTGCCAGGCTGCCCAGAGAGCTGGGAGCTGCCCCCTGGCTGGCAGCACTGCAGGGCAGGGGGTGTGGGGTTGTGAGCAGCCTGCCCTGGCTGGGGGTGTCCCTGGGGACTGCAGGGGAGCTGGAGTGGATGAGCTGGAAAGGTCCCTTCCCCACCAAACCAGGCGGTGACCTGGGCATTCCCTGTGCTCTCAGTCCTCCCCAGCTCTCGTCAGACCCTCACAAGGAGCAGGAAATCATTCTGGAGGATGCTGTGCAGGAGCCTGCCCCACGCTCCCAGTTAACAGGGAACCTCTGCTCCAGTCAGGTGCTGTCGTGTCGGGGAGGCGCCGCTGGGGGGCGGCAGGGAGGCGCCGCTCGCACCCTGCAGCGCAGGGGCGCTGCACCCCCCCGGCTCTGGGACTGCCTGAGGCTGCTCCCCACGGCGGCGATTCGCCTGCCTTTGGCCACCTGCCCCAGCTGAAGTCTCGCTCAGGTTGGAGCATCCCTTCTGGCGGGGGACAGGGCAGGACAGTCAGGGTGTGGGACTTGTGGCAGCTCAGCATAGCGCTCTGGGAGCAGATGAGCTGCAGCCAGACCATGCCCGCGTTGGGTTTGCAGTGCCTTGGGGCATCTTGGAAAGACACCTGGGGTGCAGGTGACGTCGTGGCGCCTGCTGTTGAGTCACACTTCTGAGGGGAAGCCACTCGTGGGAGCAGGCTGCGTTAGGAGATGGCATCTGTGCATCTCAGCCTCTCTGTGTAGCCCTCAGGAGAGCTGTCAGTGACCTCCTGCCTTGCCTTTGCTCTCCCTCTCCACGGCAGCTCAGCAGAAGCACGAAGCAGGCCCGGCTCAGGCTGGCCTCCTGCAGAACCGTCCCCCCAGGACTGGGTCCCCCCGAGCTGCCTGGCGGTGTCTGGAGGCGAGAGGTGAGCTGGGGGAACTTTCCCCACCATAATGATTTCGGTGGCCCAAGGGCTCTGCCCCTCTCTTGCTCTCTTTCGGAGCAGGCAGCAGGATGAAGTGGGTGCAGACTGCTCTGCTTTCAGAAGTGGATCAGGAGACAAGGATCGGCGGAAGACTTCGAGGCTGAGATTACCACCTGGGGGGAGCAGAGGGACAGCCCTCCCCTTAGGTGTCTGTATTCCTTCAGCCAACCTCAGCAGCTCTTTCCCTTCCAGCAACCTCTTGCTTTGTGTGGCAGAGGTCTGGAGGCTTTCCCTGCCCTGAGGCTTCCTTCTGGTGGGAACTGTTGGCACTGTTCTGTTTCGCTTGCAGGAGCCACTCGAGGTCAGCCCCGGTGCCTCCTTTTGTCATGTTGCATTTCATGTTGGTTTTGTCACCCTGGTTCTCAGGACCAGCTTTGTGTGGCAGTTCCCTCCTGCTTTCTTTGCCAGCACCTTCCTGCAGCTGGTGTGCTTTGGCCGTGCAGAACACCAGCAGCAGCCCAGCCTGGGGCTTTGTCTTGCTTCCCTCTCCCAGAACCAGCTTCCTGCCTGGCCTGCAAGTCTTCATTCCCATCTCTTCCCTGGGTTCAGCAAAGGTGAAGCAGCTCTTGGCTGGCTGTTACCTGACACATACCTTTCCCGGAGGGGCTGGTCCTGCTCCTCCTCTCTCTGCTCCTTAGTTTTGCTGAAGGAAGTCAGCTCAGCACACAGGGTTGCAGCTACAGCCTCAGCCCCCAGTGCTCCACTGCCTCCTGCGGGAGTCCCCAGTGCCAGGTGCAGTGGTTCACTTCGTGGCTGTTAGGGGCTTACAGCAGACAGGCAGGGGTGTGTGGGAGCAGTGAGAAACAAGGCTGGGAGGGAGCTGGGAAGGATCAGGACCATCCTCCCACCTGAGCTGTGCAGCAGCAGTGTGGGATGCAGGATTTCACAGCTTCCCCTGGCCCTCTGTTCCAGGAGGAGTGTCCTGCTGGACTGCACTGCTCCAGCCTCTTCTCAAAGGCTGCCACAGCCTGCCCAGGACCCTCCCTTCACCCACAGCCAGGGTGGCCATGGGAGCTGACAAGCAGAGCCCACCTCGTCCTCCCCCTGCTGTTGTGTGGACAGCTCCCAGCCTGCCCCGGGGTGGTTTTTAAGCACCTCCCATGTGCCAGCAGTTTGCCTGCCCAGGCTGGCACCAGGCCCTGTTGAGCCAAGTGTCTTCTGCTGCAGGGGCCTGAGGCCTTTCTCCCCTCTGGCGGGAGGCATCCAGCCCAGCCAAACAGGACTTGCTCTTGGCAGATTTCTGCTGCTTGCTGCTTATCTCCTTTTCTGGCAGCTGAGGGGCACTCTGCAAGGTTTCCTCTTGGTTTGCCCCAAGTCAGGCACTTAACCAACTCCTGAGGCTGAACTCTTCAGGATCTCCTTGTCCCCTCTTTTGGAGCTTTTCCTGGCAGTCTGAACCCCCACAGGTTCCTGGAGGTGGCTGTTAGCAGCTCCAGCTCCTGGCAGGAACCCAAGCCAGATCCTGCCTGCTTAAAGCCCTCAGCTCCCGGCAGAAATCCTATTTTGCCTCCCAGGGTCCTGCTCCTGTTGGCTCAGAGCATCCTGAGCATTGATGCCCAGAAGCAGAGCCCTGGTCCTGGTGCCTGCTGCCTCTGGTGCTACAGCCTAACTGATCACCTCCAGCTGTGCTTTCCTTGGAGTCTTGACCCCTGTGGCACTCCTGTGCTGGCTTTGTCCTGTCCCTTGTGCTCCCGTGGGCTCCTGCAGGGTTCCTTTGGTAATCTGAGCCCTGCTGCCCGAGGGTGGTGGGCACAAAGAGAGCTTGGGGCCTAGCTAAGGCTGCCCTCAGCTGCCTCTCTTCCTACTCTGGCGGTTTGCTCCACTCAGTTAAGGGAACTGCTTCCTCAGGCCTGTCTTTTGTGTTTTCCCTCTTTTATCCCTCCTTCCCTCCACAGCTGCATTCCCTGGGAGCAGTGATCCATGTTCACTGCTCTTCCTCTCTCCCAGACATTTCTTCTCAGGTCAAAAAACAACTAAAGAGTTTCTTTCCTGCTTTCCCAAGCAGACAGTGAGATGGTGTCACCTGGAAATGAGTTGATAGCAGCTGAAGGGGAGCCAGGGAGTGCCCAGGTGGGCAAGAAGGGCAGCAGCAGCCTGGCCTGGCTCAGCAGTGGTGTGGGCAGCAGGAGCAGGGCAGGGATTGTGCCCCTGGGCTGGGCACTGCTGAGGCCACCCCTTGAGTGCTGGGTTCAGCTGTGGGCCCTGAGTGCCAGGAGGGCACTGAGGAGCTGGAGCAGGGCCAGAGAAGGGCAGCAAAGGTGGGGAAGGGTCTGGAGAAGAGGGCTGGGGAGGGGCAGCTGAGGGAGCTGGGGGTGCTGAGCATGGAGCAGAGGAGGCTGAGAGGAGACCTCATTGCTCTCTGCAGCTCCCTGCCAGGAGCCTGGAGCCAGCTGGGGCTGGGCTCTGCTGCCAGGGAACAAGGGACAGGACAAAAGGAAATGGCCTCAGGTTGCCCCAGGGGAGGTTTGGGTTGGACATGAGGAACAATCTCTTCCCTTTGGAAGGTTGTCCTGTCCCAGGCTGCCCAGGGCAGGGTTGCAGTCCCCATCCCTGCAGGGGTTCCCCAGCCCTGCAGATGTGGTGCTGAGGGCCTTGGCTTGGTGGTGCCCTGGCACTGCAGGGGGTTGTACTCCATGGGCTCCAAGGCCTTGTCCAACCAAACAATCCTGTGACTCCCATCACCTGCTGTGCCAGCTGATCTCCTCACCCAGGCCTCAGCTGCTTGTGCCCCAGCAGGGCAGCACCCAGGTTCTTTTCCCCAGTGCTGCTGGGTTCTGTTCTGCAGCTTCTCTTCCGTTTTCCTCCACAGCATCAGAGCATCCCTGGAGAGCAGCAGCAGCAGCTCCCCTCTGTGCCCTGGGGCACCACAGCAGCTCTCCCATGCTGAGTTTCTGCCACCGCAGGGTGGATGGAATCATTCCAGTGCCTCTCAAACAAGTCCATGTTCAGGCCTGCTCAGCTGCCCTCCATCCTTCCACCCCCTCGAGGGATCCCTGGCCAGGCTCTGTCCTCCTGCTGACCCATCCTCTGCCAGCAGTGCTTCCTTTCCCTCCAGGGACAGCAAGGCAGGGGAGGAACAAAAATCCTGGCTCTGGGCTTGCTTCTGGCACTTGGAGCTCCCAGTTTGCAGCAAACAATCTGCTGCCTCTCACAACATTGCTCACTGCCTCCGGGGAGCCTGCCAGCATCCCACCCCCCCAGCTCCTTCCCCCTGCCAAACAGCTCCTTCAGAGGTCTTCTCTTCCCTTCACCTCCTTCCACCAGCTCCGTCCAGTGCCAGGGTGTGGTCAGCAGTCCCCTGCTGAATCTCTTCTGGTTCCTGTGCCACATGCAGCAGCACAGCTGAGGGGGAGCTGCTGGGAAGCAGCTGCAAGGAGCAGGAGCTGGCAGTGCTGGGGGGCACAAGTGGCCAGGAGGCAGCAGTGTGGGCTGGGGGCCAAGAGGGCCCCAGTGGTGTCCTGGGGAACATGGAGCAGAGTGTGGGCAGCAGGGCAAGGGAGGTTGTGCTGCCCTGTGCTGTGCCCTGCTGAGGCCACGTGTGCAGTGCTGGGCCCAGCTGTGTGGTGCCCAGGGGCAGAGGCAGGGCAGTGGTGCAGAGAGTGCAGTGGGGGCTGGGAAGCTGCTGAGGGGCCTGGAGCAGCTGTGTGAGGAGCAAAGGCTGAGAGCCCTGGGGCTGAGAGGCTGCAGGAGAGCAGCCCCAGAGGGCATCTGAGCAATACTTTGAGGGTGGCTGTCAGGAGCCTAGGGCCAGGCTCTTGGCAGTGGTGGGCAGTGGCAGGCCAAGGGGCAAGGGGCACAAACTGCTACATCTGAAGTTCCATCTAAACATGAAGAACTTTACTTTGAGGGTGCTGGAGGCCTGGAGCAGGCTGCCCAGAGAGGTTGTGGAGTCTCCTCTGGTGTCATTCAAAAACCACCCTGATGCCATCCTGTGCACGCTGCAGGTTGCCCCTGCTCTGGCAGGGGATTGGAGCTCTGCAGAGGTCTCTTCTGTCACTCTGGTTCTGCTCAAGCAGGCACTTTGCTGCTCACCAGATCTCAGCTGGCTTGATGGAGCAAGCAGCCTGGATGTGCCCTTGGCACCAGAGCAGCCCTCTCTGCATCCCACATTCCCACCCTTCCCCTCCAGCCACCAGAGCCCTGGGAGCCCCCTGCAGAGGATGAGGGCGAGCTGCTGCAGCCGGCAGGCCACCGCCGCCCCCGAGCTGAGCCGCAGGAGCAGGGCACAGCCCCGCCTGGAGCCAAGCCAGGGGATGACTTCTACATCAAAATCGCGTTTAAAAAGGTGAGCCTGGGACAGGGCTGAGCCAGCTGCTCCCCAGAGGATCAGCAGGTCGGGGGCTGGGTTGTTGCAGCAGCCACGAAGGCTGCAGTGGTGCAGGGCAGCTGCTCCCTCAGCAGTGGGCTCTGCTGTGGTCAGAACAGGCTGGAGGGCAGCGTCCCAGAGGAGAGATTGGCAGCTCCTGTGCTGCTCTCACCTGGCAGCTGGGGCTGCAGAGGGATTTTGAGCTGTGCCTGCCTCCTGACTCCAGCTGGCTGGAAAGCTGAGACCCAGCCTGGGCAGCTCCACAGCCTGCACCCACAGCCCTGCCCGGAGCAAGGGGCAAGAGCTGTGGGTAGAGCTTCCAGGCATGGATCGATCCCTGGGCTGGGCACTGCTGAGGCCACCCCTTGAGTGCTGGGTTCAGCTGTGGGCCCTGAGTGCCAGGAGGACATTGAGGAGCTGGAGCAGGGCCAGAGAAGGGCAGCAAAGGTGGGGAAGGGTCTGGAGAAGAGGGCTGGGGAGGGGCAGCTGAGGCAGCTGGGGGTGCTGAGCGTGGAGCAGAGGAGGCTGAGAGGAGACCTCATTGCTCTCTGCAGCTCCCTGCCAGGAGCCTGCAGCCAGCTGGGGTTGGGCTCTGCTGCCGAGGAACAAGAGATAGGATGAGAGGAAATGGCCTCAGGTTGCCCCAGGGCAGGTTCAGGTTGGCCATGTGGAAGAATTTCTCCCCTTTGAGGGTTGCCAAGGCCTGAGTCCCCATGGCAGAGGGGTTTCAGAGCCCTGGAGATGTGGTGCTGAGGGGCAGCCTTCCTAGGGAGGAGTGGTTGCACAGGGTGAGCTGACAGCGTTTTCCACCCCGAGCAGTTGTTTGATTCCTTGGATGGAATCAAATCAGCGGCAAAGCTCCTAGAAAAGGGAGCAAACAAAAGCTCTGCAGCCACTGCCTGCCGCGGCTCAGCCTCCCCTGGGGGCAGGGGAATGCCAGAGCCTGGGGGCACCCAGCTGGGGGGGTTAAGGGTCCGTGTTTTGTTCCCAGGCAGCCCCGGGGGGGTGGGCACGTCCCTGATTGCCGCAGTTAGCCAACACTTGTCCGGTGCCGCAGCCTCTGCCCAGCCTTAGCTGAGCCTTAGCTGGGAGCAGCAAACCTGCCCTGCAGCCGTGCCCGAGGGGTGGAGAGGTCTGCCCTGAGCTTTTGGCTGCAGAGCTCCCCGGAGTCTCTCGGTGTTTGCCTTGTTAGTTGTGTTATTGTTGGGTCTTCTTCTGCTTCAGGACCTTCCTGGTGGGAGCTCCGGGGAGGGGAGGTGGAATTCTACCTTCACGCCCGCCCTGAAACCTCCTCCAAGGGTGTCTTTAGAAGCGTTTTGGCAAAGCTTCTGTGCTCAGGCTGATGAGTGGAGATGTCACTTGTGTCTGTGCTGTGTAGAGTCAACCTCTGCCCCAATAAAGGTCGAGGACTGTGTGGATCACAGGCAGAGGAGCACAGGGATCATATGCAGAGGACTCTCCTCTAGCAAGGAGCCTTTTGCTGAGGGAAGGTCAGAACCCTGCCCATGGAGGTGCTGATGCCACTCTTTTACATTCTCTTCCAGTGCTGTGCTGGCTCAGTGCAGGCCTCCAGCTCACCTAAACCTCCCCAGAGGCCCCACACCCATCACCACACTCCTCCTGTGCTCTGGGCTGGTGCAGACCAAGAGGAAACCAAGAAGCAGGTTTGTCCACTGGAGCAAGTCCTCACTTCCAGCTGCAGTGCACGGGGGGTGCTGCTGGCTCAGCCAGGAAGCCTCACTGGTGGCTCCCCTGTGCAAAGCAGCTATTAAGAGATGTGTTTGGTGGTGCCTCAGGTTCTTTGGAAGCTCCATCACGACTGTAAGTGCAACCATTCTGTGCTCCTTCCTCAAAGCCTGGGGTCTGGATGAGGGCTGGAGGAGCAGGAGGCTCCCTTCTGCCTGGCAGAGCCCAGGCCCTGATCTCTGCCATGCAGGCAGAGGGGGAGCTGCCAGAAATGCTTGCAGACAGAACTGCTCCCCAGGCTGGGAAGATAAAGGTTCCTCCATGGCAACACCTTCCAGGCCTGCTGCTGAGTGCCTGGTTCCCAAGGCTCGGGCCGATCCAGGAGGATGTTCCTCTTGGATGCCTAAAGGAAGTGGCTTCCCCTGCCTCCCCCTGCCGTGACCACCTCCCCTTTCCCTGGCCAGCCTTGCTGCAGCTCACTGCATTACACCTCGGGGCTTGAGGGAATTTCTGGTTAGCTCCTTTCCTGCCGTGCCTTTTCCCATCAGGCTGCTCCAGAGCAGTTTCCAGGCAGTGTGGCAGGCAGCTGGGGCTCACCAGGCTGCCCCTTCCCTTGGCACTTTGCTATGTTCCTCACATTTTATCTCCTTGGCCCTGATCCAGCCCAGATAACACTTTACAGCTCTCCTCCTCTTTGGTTTTTTTCCATCCTGCTCTCAGCCTGGGTGATCTCTCCTGCTCCTTTACCTCCTCTGGCCAAGATGGCCAAACTCAGCCCCAAACCTCTTGGTGTTGAGGAGGACAAAGGCAAACTTCAGCCCTCTGGCTGGCTGTGTGCAGCCTGTGTGGTTCCACACAGATGGGAGCTTCTGGTGGGAGCTGTGGGCAGGAGGTTTCCTCACTCTGCTGCGGTGGTGGAGTTGAGCCCAAGCCCAGACACTCAACCTCTACATGTGGGAGTTGTTCCCTGCAGGACTCTGGGCTTTGCTGCCTCTGTGGTGCGGTGGGGCCAGCTTGGTCCTCTGCCTTCATTCATTTGGGGAGATCCAGGCCTCCACTGAAGCACCAGTGCCTGGCTGGGCCTGCACTGGCACTCGTAGGGCACTGGTGCAGTGGGCTGAGGTGGGAAGCAGGACTCAGGAGTTTGCCAGGTGACAGCTTCCATCCATGGGGAAGGCTGTTTGCAAAGGCCTGCAGTGGCAAGAGGCAATGGCCTCAAACTAGAGCAGAGCAGATTGAGGTTGGATGTGAGGAACAAGCTCTGCAGCAGGAGGCTGCTGGAAGCCTGCAACAGGTTGCCCAGGGAGGTGGTTGAGGCCCCAGGCCTGGAGATGTCCCAGGTGAGGCTGGGCAGGGTTGTGGGCAGCCTGCTCTGGTGGAGCTGTGGAGGTCCCTTCCAGCCCATTCTGTGACTCTAAGTCCAGCTGAGGGCTGCTGCTGTTCCCTCCCCTCCTGGCAGAGCACTCTCCAGCCTCCCAGCTCTGGGCTGGGCTAGGAGTGAGGTCTCCAGAGGTCGCTCAGGCTGCTGCCCCAGCCTGGTGCCAGTCCCAGATGGCCTTCTCAGGGCTTCCTCCTCTTCCCCCAGCGCCGCTGCGAGCAGCTGCGGCTCAGGCACCTCCTGATGGGCATCGAGCGGCAGCAGGTGAGGGAGCAGCAGAGGCAGCAGGAGAAGCAGAGGAGGATCCACCAGTGAGTACCTGTGGGGCTCTGTGCCCAACCTGCTCACCTCTCTGGGACACCTCAGGCCCTTCAGAGGTGCTTCTCTGTCTGCTTTCTGAGTCCTTGTGCAGCTGGGCAGGAGCTGGGAGGGGGAGCCCTGGGAGCAGTGTGGCTGCTGGAAGCCATCCAAGCTCCTGTGCTACGTGTTTGGAAACCTGGGCGAGAGGTCACATTGTCATTAAACTGATCTTTGGGCTTTTTGATATCAAAGCCTTCACCCTGGCAGCTATAAATGTGTGAAGTGTAATAAAAAGAGTTCTTGGTATTCTCACCTCCTGCCTCTCAGGGGATTCCTGAAGGAGGAGCTCTGCAAGTTCTCACCACTATGGGCAGGAGGCTTTGGGTTCTTTTCCTCTCTGCCTTGCTCTGAGATAAAATGATGGAGCTTTGACCTTCTCAGGCTCCAGCACCAGCTCGGTGGGGGCAGCTCCGACAGGATTTCCATAGCTGCCTTTGCCCAGTCTGAAGAGAAGCTCCTCCAGGCCACATTCCTGACATTTAACTTGGCACTCCGGAGCCTTGGAGACCTTTTCCTGCCCTGCGAGCACTGGCGAGGCCCCAGGGCCTGCCGAGCTGCTGCCTCAGCTCTCGTTTGCATGTTTGTGTTACCCCAGTTGCTAGAGTGCTCCTGGAGCTCTGGTGGCTGGCAGCAGAGGCAGGAGAAGGGTTGGCTTAGTAATTGCTTGGTGTAAAGCCTGGAGCTGGCCTTGGCCTGGTTTCTATAGCCCCAGGTTTATGGTGGGGTCGTTAAAGGCTCTTTGCCACTCTACTGGGAAGAACTCTGGAGTTCAGAACCTGAGGGGAGCAGCTTGGCTGCCTCTGGGATTTGATGCCCTCCTCAAAGGAGCCACATCCAGAATGTCCTATTCCAGGATGCTTTCTCCTCTTGGTTTCCACCCAGCCTTGGATCAATCTTGTGGGTCCCAAGTGCCTCTTGGCAGCCACCAGCCCACAGCGAGTCCAGCAGTGGGGATAAGACAGCAGCTGGCAGCCGAGGGGAAAGTGGTGCCCAGGTACCACTGAAAGGGACACCTGAGAATGATGAGGAAAGGTGGCACTGGGCTAGGTGGCTGAGTTGATCTGCTGGAGGGTCAGGAGGATCTACAGAGGGACCTGGCCCAGCTGGATCCATGGCTGAGGCCAATGGGATGAGATACAACAAGGCCAAGGGCTGGGTCCTGCCCTTGGGGCACAACAGCCCCAGAAAGGCTGGGGCAGAAGTGGCTGGAAAGTGCCCAGCAGGAAAGGCCCTGGGGGTGCTGGGTGGCAGCAGCTGAAGGGGAACCAGGGGGTGCCCAGGTGAGCAAGGAAGGTGCCAGCACCCTGGCTGGCTCAGCAATAGTGTGGGCAGCAGGTCTGGAGATGGGTTTGTCCTTCTCTATTCTGCTGAGGCCACCCCTTGAGTGCTGGGTTCAGCTGTGGGCCCTGAGTGCCAGGAGGACACTGAGGAGCTGGAGCAGCGCCAGAGAAGGGCAGCAAAGGTGGGGAAGGGTCTGGAGAAGAGGGCTGGGGAGGGGCAGCTGAGGGAGCTGGGGGTGCTGAGCGTGGAGCAGAGGAGGCTGAGAGGAGACCTCATTGCTCTCTGCAGCTCCCTGCCAGGAGCCTGGAGCCATCTGGGGCTGGGCTCTGCTGCCAAGGAACAAGGGACAGGACAAAAGGAAATGGCCTCAGGTTGCCCCAGGGGAGGTTTAGGTTGGACATGAGAAGAAACTTCTTACCCAAAGGGGTTGTCAAGGCCTGGCCCAGGCTGCCCAGGGGGGTGGCTGAATGCCCATCCCTGGAGGTGTTTCAAAGCCATGGAGCTGTGGTGCTGAGGGCCATGGCTGAGCTCCAGCCTTGGTAGAGTCAGAGAAGGGTTGGACTGGGTGAGCTTAGAATCATTTCAGTTGGAGAAGACCTTTATGATTGTATGAAATCAAGGAAGAGTTGGTCCAAGATGCCTCTCAAAGCTCGTTTTGGAGTAGCTGTGGGTGCTTGGAACTTTCCTGCTGTGCACAGGGGGTTCCACTCCCATCCTGCAGCGGCCCCATAACCAGAAGTCAGGAGTGGGGAGGCTGAGCTGCTGATCTAAAAGAGCTCAGGTACCACTCTTGGTCTTGGAAGGGCAACTCTTGTGGGTGGCACTTCCTACCAGGACCATGTCTGAGTGTGAAGAGGGAGGGAAGGGCATGAAGGGGCCACAGCAGTGAGGAAGCTGGAGAGTGAGGGCAGGAGAAGCTCTGTGGGCTGGGGACTCCAGACAGGGGAAAGAAAGGAGGCCTGGGAGGTGTTGTTGACCATTTTGTGTTTCGGTCTGTTAGGAAGTTGCTGCTGTGGTGAGCTCCTGCTGTGAAGCCTTGGGTGAAGCAGCAGCAGCAACATTCAGATCCCCTTTGCCCTCATCTTACCGGTCAGGATGGAGCTGGGATGGGGAAGTTCCCTCCAAGCATCTCTGTGCCCACAGGATTAAGAGCAAGAAGGAGAACCAGTGCCAGGTGGAGGAGCAGAGGATGCTGGAGATGGCTGAGCAGAGAGGACTCTCCCCAGGTGAGGGAGCCTCTGAAACTTTGGCTCAGCTTCAGCTGGAGGAGAGGAGAGTGGAGAAGGTCAAGGAGAAGCAGCAGCGCCATAAGGAGCGTGTGAGGTACAACCACGTCCCCCCTCCCTGCGCAGAGCCAGGCCCTGGGGGCACAGGTGAACATCTTCTCCCTCCCAGGTACCTTGAAGCTCTCAGAGCCCAGCTGAAGGAGAAGGTCAAACTGTGTCACATTGATCTGCCCCCATTGTGCTCCTGTGGCTCCAGCTTCTGGGACTCTCACCCGGATACCTGCGCCAACAACTGCATCTTCTACAAGAACCACAAGGGTAGGAGCCCCTCTGGGGCTGTCCCTGCGGGGAAGGGAGGAGCCAGGCCTGAGGAGATGTTCCCATGCTCCTGTCAGGTGCTGCTCTGCTTGTGTCTCACCCAGCCTCTTGCCCTGGCCCTTCTGGTGGCTTAGTGGCAAAGCAGCAGCCTGGATAGAGTCTTAAGGCAGTGGTGAGAGCCCCGAGGAAGTGGGTGGACTTGGTGGATCTTAAAGGTCTTTCCCAGCCTCAGTCATCCCATGGGTCTCTGAGAACAGGCTCCTCAGGGGCACAGAAGCACTCAGTCTTTGAGGCTGAGACTCGATGATCTTAAAGGTCTTTTCCAGCCCAAGCGATTCCACACTTCTGGAAGGTGGTGGGGATGGCCCTTGGCGGGTGCTGGAGTGCTGCGGCCCTGAGCACAGCCTGGCTGAAGAGCTGGCACTGAGCAGATCAGTGTAGGCTTCGGCATCGGAGGAGCACATGGAAGGGCACTGGCACCTCCCTGTGCCCCAGAGCCCTCCTCTGCCTGCTTGGTGCCGGAGCGCTGAACCCGGGCCCAGATTGCGGCCCTCGGGGACACTTGTGCCCCCTCATGGCACCTCTGTGTGCCCTCCTGCCCAGCTGATGGCCATGCCCTGTGCCCCTTCATGCCACCTCTGTGTCCCCTCCTGCCCAGCCTATAGCCATATCTTGTGCCCCTGACACCACCTCTGTGTCCCCTCCTGCCCAGCCTATAGCCATATCTTGTGCCCCTAACACCACCTCTCTGTCCCCTCCTGCCCAGCCTACAGCCGTGCCCTGTGCTCCCTCCTCTCCTCCTGCGAGCCCCAGGGCAGGAGCTCCTCTGCCAAGCTGCTGCTGCGGGACCTGGCTGCTCTCTGCGGGAAGCTGTGATGGGGCAGCCTCCTGTCACCGGCCCCTCCTGTGCCCCTGTGATGGGTGTAAGTGGGCAGCAGGGCTGTGCCTTGTGCTGCCTGCTCCTGCCTGGCCTCCCCTCCATCCCTCAGGACACCTCCTTTACTCTCCAGCTCCTCAGGCTCAGCTCCCAGCTGCACCTCTCCCGTTGCTGGGGCGCTGGGGCTGCTGCTGGCTGCGGAGGAGCCCTTGTGGGGCTGGTTTCTGGGCAGGCAGCTGGGCCCCGGGTGCTGAGCTGAGGAATAAACTTTGTTTGTCTCATCTGCAGTGTGCTATGAGGACGAAAGAGGTGCTCGGGGTCAATAGCTCTTAGCGTTTGAGGTTTCAGCCTCTTGCTTCCCCCTCCCTTCTCCTCTCGGGTCACAATCCAGAGCCAAGTATTTATTGCTCCTTCACTTTCTTCCGGGTGAGGACCTCTCCTCCACTGACATGAGCCGAGCTCTGTCCCCGAGCCCTGCTCTCACAACCTCCGACTGCTCTGGGAGGGAGCTTCTTTTATTAGGAAAAACCTGGATGTAATCTCGGGGTGAGTTCTCTCCGTCCCTTCCCAGGGCTGACTGGAGGAGGAGCTCCAGACGCCCTCTTCTGTCATCCCGATCTGCCCAGACCCCCCAGTTCGCGGCGGTGGTTGCACCATGCTCCCCCCTCGCAGCCTGCCGCCGCTCTCCAATATTAACCGCGGCAGGAAGGGCAGGCGGCCGAGCGTGCCCGTGCCTGTGCCCGCTGATCGCTTTTCCCTCCGCGGCCATCCCGCTGGGCGCAGAGCAAAGCCACGACCCCGGGGCCGGAGGATGCCCCTCGGCTGCCGCTGGGCAATCATTCATCGGTGCCCTCCCGCTGCCCGCCGCTGTTCATTAACCCCTGCTTGCGTCAGGGGCAGCTGCCTCACGCCCAGCCCGAGCGCTGGGGTGGGTTTGGGAAGGGCAGGATCCGACCCGGCAGCTTTTACAGGGAAACAAAAGGCCGAATGTGTTTCCAAACTGACTTCAGGGCTGGGGCAGCTGGGGACAAGTGATTCCTTGGCCGGTCCCCAGGGCCGTGCTCACACCCCGGGCACCCCAGCTCCAGCTCTCCAAACAGCAGCTCCTGAGAGCACCCTGGGAAGGATGATGGAGGAATGTGTATGGAAGGAGCATTCCAAAGGAATGATGGTTAAGGAGAGCCATCGCTGCTCCTTCACCTCACCACCCCCCAGGGCCCTGGGAATAACTCCAAATCCCTGCAAACAACCCCAATTCCCTACAAATAACCCCAATTCCCTGTCAGTAATCCCAAATCCTTACAAATAGCCCCAAATCCCGACATATAACCACAAATCCCTGCAAATAACCCCAAATCCCTACAAATTGCCCCCAAAGCGTGGCTGGGTCAGATTAGCCAAAATCTGGGCCCAAGACGTTTTTTGGTTTGGGTGGGGGTGGCTGACAACGGCGAAGTGAGTGGAAAAGTTACTGCCAGCGTTTTCCCCCGGAAAAATAACCCCACAAACCGGGAAAACGCAAAACCAGCACCTGGGGCGCGCCGCGGAGCCCCGCACGGGGTGTGGGCGGATGCCCCCTGGGACTTCTCCCCGCTTTTTCCCCGTGCCCAACGCCTCCCCTCCTCGGCGATCGGGTTCCGGTGGGTCCCCGCCGGGAGCGGAGCGGGACGGGGGCTCGGCGTTGCGCCGGGGCGGGGCCGGGCGGGGCGGGGAGCGGCGTCCGCGCGGGGCGGTGATAAGGAGCCGCGGGGGTGGGGGGGGCGGCAGCTGCTCCGCCGCCCGCCATGAGGGCACCGCTCGCCCCCGGTGTCCGCCTGCTTCGTGCCCTGCCCCGGGACAGCCGGTGAGCGGGGAACGGGGCACCGCGGGCAGACGGGCTGAGGGGATCGGGACACCGGCTTGCCCAAGGACCGGCAGCAGGATGGGGATAGGCTACACCGGGCGTCACTTGCCTGGCGACTGGCACCGGGATCGGCACCGTCCCGGGGATTGGGGACGGGCTCGGGATCAGGCAGGGACCAACAGCAGCGCAATGGACCTGGGCCGGGGGCCGCTTGCTCGGAGCCGGCAGTGAGCTGGGGCCTGGCCACGGAACGGTGGTCCTTGGCCTGAGGACCAGCACCAGGATAGGGACTGGCACCAGGACAGGGATCAGCCTTGGACTGGGGGTTACTTGCCCAGGGAGCAGCCCTGGAGCTGTGGTCACTTGCCCGGGCTCTTGCACCCCGCCAAGGGTGGGCATCGCTCCCGGGGCACAGAGAGCCTGGCTGCAGCACAGCACCGCGCCCAAGACCAGCGGAGTGGGCACGACCCGTCCCGGGCCCAGAGGGCAGCAAGCCCCGCTTGGCACCGCAGGGCCGGGCAGGGGGACTGCAGGGAGACCTCGAGATGTGCAGCAGCACCCAGCAAGGCCCTCACCCGCGAAGTGTGACAGGATGTGGCCAGCCTTACCCTCCGAAAGCGCTGGGATGTGGCCAGCGCAGGGATGCTGTCGGTCGCGCTGCCTCCTGCCCGGCGCTGCGCTCGCCGCCGCCTCGGCCTGACCCAGCGCATTTCTCTTCGGGCAGTCTCTTGCCAAACCTGCCCTCGTGCTGCGGCTTTTTAACCCTGCCAGGGCCCACTGGGTAGCAGCAAACCCAGATGGCTGCACGGGAAGTTTCTCTTCTCTCTCCCTGCTGCAGCCCGCAGTGGCTGGGGGGGTTCGTTATGTTTTCGGGGTGAGAACCAGGAGTTTCTCAGCTGCACTGTGTCTCAGAGCCTGCGCCCTGGAGCAAGGAGCTGCCCTGGATTTGCAGGGTGCCTTTAATTGCTGCCGTCCCATGAGGAAGCGAAACTGGGAAGAGGACAGGCTGAGACTGCCAAAAAAAGGCTTTGATTTGGGGTTTTGCCGGCCGGGAGTAGTCCTGTGCCACCTCCCCGTGCCGCGCCCCCCCCCCGCCCCCGACGGCTCACAGCTTCTGCGCTGCCCTAAGACCCTCCCTGAAGGCAGGATGGGGCCCCCTGGGAGTGCTCATCCTGCTCCGCAGGGTGCCGGACCCTGGCTGGGACTCTCCAAGCTTCATCCGCCGGCTGTGCGGGGAGCAGCATTCCCCTTCTAGAGCCCAAGCCGCGGTTTTGCCTCTCCTTGAACTCAAACCAAAGGGATAAAATGGGGATGCAGCGGAGGGATTTGGGCAGGTATTGCTCAGGGCATCCTCCCCCTCCTTCCTTTTTCCAGCCTGTCCTTAGTTAGCCCCGGGAATGGTGACTCAGCTGCTGCCTCGTGCCCCGTTTCCACCCGTGACGCCGGGAGGGCTCTTGCTCACCCCTGGTTTGCTGGGATGGTAGCTCAAGGAGCGGAAAAACTGATTTGTTTCCCCCCCAGCTTCAGCTTGGCTCTTTTCAGAGCCACGGCAGTGCCTGTCTGGGGGCGGCTGAGCCGGTTCAGCTTACTCCTGGGGCAGAAGAGTCCCAGTTGGTGGGAGAAATGCCCCCGGGTGTGGCTCTTCCCCTCTGTCTAACCCCCGCGGAGCCGCCTGGGTACATCCTGACCTTGCCCCCCAAGCGGGCTCAGACTGGCTGTGTGCTGCATATTCTTCCTCCAGAAAGCAGGAATTTTGGGGTAGGGGGGAGAAGAGCACAGCTAAGGGGACGCTGGAGATGCCCAAAACATCAGGGGAGGTTTAGGTGGGGCATTGGGAAGAAGTTCTTGACTGTGAGAGTGCTGAGATACTGGAAGGGGTTGTCCAGGGAAGCTGTGGACTCCACATCCCTGGAAGTGTTCAAGGCCAGGCTGGATGAGGCTGTGAGGTGGGAGGTGTCCCTGCCCATGGCAGGGGCTTGGAACTGGATGATCCCTCCCAACCCAACTCATTCTAGGATTTTGTGATCCCCACCAGGCTGGGTTTTGCCCACTGGGATGGTGATAAACCACTTGTCCCTCTCTCTATCCTTGTCCCACCAACCTTCTCCTTGCTTGATGCCACAGGTACCGAGGGCTGACACTGGTGCTGACCTTCCTCTGCTACAGCAGCTACCACCTGTCCCGAAAGCCTATCAGCATCGTCAAGGTTAGCTCCTGCCATGGCCAGAGGGCACGTGGGGACCCCTATGTCCCTCAGCACCCACATTTCACCCCTTTTCTCACCTCACAGAGCCAACTGCACCCCAATTGCTCAGCCTTGGGCCCAAACCCCCACAATGACTCCAACAGCAGCACCTGGTGCAGCTGGGCACCCTTTGGTAAGGCTCAGATACCCTACAAGTCACCCCACAAACTCCTCTCCTGGCAACCAAGCCAGGCTCACCCCTGCCCTGAGCCAGGTCGTGGCTCGTTAGGCACCGGAGGTAATTAAGCAGCGTGAACTGGCCCCAGTGCCCTCAGACCAAAGGGCACCAAAGTGGCGAAATTTGGGCCAGGATGGGGCCGGGACCCAGTGCTGATGGCACCAGTGACACTCCAGGAGCCCCTGAAATGAGGAGGAGGGATTTGGAGGCAGGGGACAAGTGGCCACAGGGAGGGCAAAGGGGATGGGGCCAGGCTGACATGGCCCTAATGTTGATTTTGCAGATGGGGATAACTACAAGGAGCTCTTCGGGGCACTGGACAATGCCTTCCTGGTGGCCTACGCCATTGGCATGTTCATCAGGTACCAGGGCCGCTGCACACCAGTCGGCACCAGTCCGCCGGGAAGCTGGCTCCCAGCAGGCTGGGGTCGTGCCAAGGGGAGAGCAGCTGGGGGGTGGCAGCTGCCCGGGGCTCTGGCAGCAGCTGGGTGTGGGAGCAGCCGTGGGTGCCAGTGCTGTGCCAGCTCTGTGCCCGCTCTTCCCTCTCTGCAGCGGCATCTTCGGGGAGCGCCTCCCACTGCGCTACTACCTGTCAGGGGGCATGGTGCTGAGCGGCCTCTTCACCCTGCTCTTCGGCCTCGGCTACTTCTGGGACATCCACGCCCTCTGGTACTTCATCGTCATGCAAGTGAGTCCTGCTCTGGCCTTATCCCAGGTCTTTGCGGGGGTCAGGGCTGGCTCTGTGCCCACACAGGAGGTGGCCTGGCACGGCCGCACCCTGAAGGACACAGCCGCGCACAGCGTGGGCACCGAAACCGCAGGGCACGCCTGGCTCGGGCAGCAGGGCGAGGGCTGGTTTGGCAGCTCCAGCTGCTCCCGGTTGAGCCACGGGAATGATGCAAATGGCTCCAGGGCTGTCCCGGCAGGAAAACAGAGAATCCAAACTGAGAGTTTTCCTAAGAGCCTGGGGGAGGGAGGCTCCTGCTGGGTGCAGCTGCCTGAAAGGAGAGCAACCTGAGGGAGGCCAAGCAGGGCAAGGGCAGGTCCTGGCCCTGGGCAGGAACAACCTCCTGCAGCAGCACAGCTGAGGGGGAGCTGCTGGGAAGCAGCTGCAAGGAGCAGGAGCTGGCAGTGCTGGGGGGCACAAGTGGGCAGGAGGCAGCAGTGTGGCCTGGGGGCCAAGGAGGCCAAAGGTGTGGTGGGGGGCATGGAGCAGAGTGTGGGCAGCAGGGCAAGGCAGGTTGTGCTGCCCTGTGCTGTGCCCTGCTGAGGCCACGTGTGCAGTGCTGGGCCCAGCTGTGTGGTGCCCAGGGGCAGAGGCAGGGCAGTGGTGCAGAGAGTGCAGTGGGGGCTGGGAAGCTGCTGAGGGGCCTGGAGCAGCTGTGTGAGGAGCAAAGGCTGAGAGCCCTGGGGCTGAGAGGCTGCAGGAGAGCAGCCCCAGAGGGCATCTGCTGAGTGCTCAGCAGCAAGAGCTGAAGGAGCTGTGGGGGGCAGGAGCCTGGGGCCAGGCTCTTGGCAGTGGTGGGCAGTGGCAGGCCAAGGGGCAAGGGGCAGAGAGTGGCAGGCAGGAGGCTGCCTGTGGAGAGGAGGAGAAAGTTGTTTGTGGTGAGGGTGCTGGAGCCTGGAGCAGGCTGCCCAGAGAGGCTGTGGAGTGTCCTTGTGTGGAGAGCTTCCAACCCCCCTGGCACTGTGCTGCTGGGCAAGCTGCTTGGGCTGGATGATCCCCAGAGGTCCCTTCCCGCCCCCTCCATGCTGGGCTCTGGGATTTTGTGGAATGGTGCTCCATGGATTGAGCTGGTGCTCGCTGGGTGCCAGTGGTGCTGCTTACCTCCTGCCAGGTGTGCAATGGGCTGGTGCAGACCACTGGCTGGCCCTCTGTTGTGACCTGCGTCGGGAACTGGTTCGGGAAGGGCAAGTGAGTGCTACTCCGGCATGTCCCAGCCTGGTCCTGGTCCCTTGCTGGCCCCAGCAGCCACCCTGGTGATGCCTACCCTCGCTCTGTCCCTGCAGGAGAGGTCTGATCATGGGCGTCTGGAACTCACACACCTCTGTTGGCAACATCTTGGGGTCTCTCATCGCTGGTGTCTGGGTGTCCTCTGCCTGGGGCCTGTCCTTCATCGTGCCTGGCATCATCATCGCTGTTGTGGGCATCATTTGCTTCTTCTTCCTTGTGGAGTGTGAGTGTCAGCTGGGGCACAGCAGGTGTCCAGTGCAAGACTGAAACCAGCAGGGCCACACCTTTCCTCCTTACCCATCCCTGAGTGCTTTCGGTAACCCCAAATACCTGTTCCCAATCTGTGGCAAGCAGGGATGTGGACCTGAGCACCATGCAGCTGGTCAGCATCCTTTGGGTCACTCCTCTCAGCCTGGAGATGAAGCCCAGCCCCAGGGGCTCCTCAGCCCCATGTTTCCCTGCTGTGGGGTGCTGGAGCAGGGCTGCCCCAGGCTCATGCAATCTCCTTCCTGCTGGCAGATCCCGAGGACGTTGGCTGCAGTCCACCTCTGCACCACGTAAGTCGCTGCTCAGTCAGGGTGCGGGAGGCTCACTGCTGTCCTGCTGGCAGCCTCCACCAGGGCATGCTGCAGCACCAGCTCTGAGGCTTCAGCCCTTCCAGCAGCCAGAGCTTCACCTCCTGCCTTCGGCTCGCTCTTAGACGGCCTCTGACGAAGATCCTGGCGGGGTGACCTGCAGCGAGAAGGATCCTGAAGGGATCACCTGCAGTGAGGGGCCGCTGAGCATCTCGGGCCAGAGCAGCAAAGATCACCTCAACAGCCCCAAGGAGCCAGCGGAGGAGCCTGAAGCCATCAGCTTCCTTGGGGCACTCCAGATACCTGTGAGTCGTGGCCTGGCCCTTCCACCATGACAGGGATGCTGGAACGAGCAAAGCCCAGGGCCAGAGGTCACTCCACGGGCAAGGAATTGGGGGAGTTCCTCCAGCTGGGTAGAAGGAGGCTTCTCTGATGTCTTCTCTCCTCCCAGGGTGTGGTGGAGTTCTCCCTGTGCCTGCTCTTTGCCAAGCTGGTGAGCTACACCTTCCTCTACTGGCTGCCCCTCTACATCGTCAACGTTGGTGAGGTTTGGAGGCCAGGGAGGCGGGGGGGGGGGGGGGCTGGGCACGGGGAGCATCTCCTCACCACTCTTCTCTCCCTCACAGCTCATTTTGGAGCCAAGGAAGCTGGGGACCTGTCGACCCTCTTTGACGTTGGGGGCATTTTAGGTTGGTCGCATAGCTGGGGGGGGTCGGGGATGACTTGAGGACTGGAAAGCATCCTGGTGCTGCATGCCAGTGGCTTTGGCACTCAGCCAGGGAAAGCTTCGCTGCTGGGAGGTGCCAGCCATCTCTGCGGCCCCTTCTTGCAGGAGGCATCTTCGCTGGCCTCATCTCCGACTACGCCGGCGGCAGAGCCACCACCTGCTGCGTGATGCTGGTCGTCGCCGCGCCCATGGTACGTCCCGGGGGAGGGGGCCTGGTCACAAGGGAGCCTCTGCTGCGGCTGCTCTGAGTCACTGCTCCCTTCCTCCGCTCCCTTCCTCCGCTCCCTTCCTCCGCTCCCTTCCTCTGCCCCAAGCGCCCCGGGACGGGCAGGTCACGCGCCCCGCGCGCAGCTGCACCGATCCCGTGCCCGGACGCGCCCGGGGCTGGGCATGCAGATATGGGGGCTGGGGGGGATCGGAGAGTCCCTGACAGATGGAAGCCTCTCCGGAGGGAGCTTTTGTTCCTCCGTCCTGCCATAATCTGCTCTGTTCCAAGGCCTTGAGGGTTGCACTGCGCAGGTCCAGCTTTGGCCTCCTTGCTTTGCCCCCAGAAGGTGTCCTGCTGCACTGGCACTTGGCTGGCACAATGTCCCCCAGCACCCGCCCAGGGTTCGTTTGGCTCCGAATGCAGTTACTTAGCTGCAATCCAGCTCTGGGCCCTGAGCCTCTTCTCTCTGATGAAGCTGGCATGCACAGAGGCTGTGCCCAGGTCCCCTGGCATTACTGAGGGGGCAGATCACCGTTTGGCCTCACTGGTGGGAAGCAGGCAAGCCCCACGGGGATGAGAATTGCAGCAGCACCTCTGTGTGCCAGCTGCCAGGGATGTCAGCTGGCAGGCAGGTGGTGGGACATGGAGCCAAGGGCGTCCTCGGCTCCCACCCTGGCTGCTCTTTGAAGGCTGCTTGGTGCCAGCTATAATTCGGGGCCTCACCTTGTGTCCTGCGGGTGCCGCTGCAGGGAGGAGGCTTGGCAGAGGAGCTGCCATAGCCACAGCTGGGCTGGTCTGTGTCTCTTTTGCAGCTGTTCCTGTACAACTACATCGGCCAGAACGGCATCGGCACATCCATAGGTGAGAAGCTTGACACAGCTGCCACTGCTGATGGGCAGTGGGGGATGCTCTGCACCCAGCCGGGCTCCCAGGCGGGGCTGGGGGGGAGGGTGGAGCCAGGTGAGCGTTCAGTGCCTGCTGGGTGGGATCTGCTGGTCAAACAGAGGTGAGCGGGCAGCAGGACAGCGACGTCTGCTGCTGGCTGCGGAGGGTGGAGTCGATGCCCTGCTGCTGCTTGACACTGAAAGCTTCCCTCTCTCCCTGGCTCCTGGCAGCGATGCTGGTGGTGTGTGGCGCGCTGGTGAACGGCCCCTACGCGCTCATCACCACCGCCGTGTCGGCAGACTTGGTAAGACACCTGGCAGGCCCTGCCGTGCCCGAAGGCTGCTCTGCCTTCCTCAGGGGGGGTCTGGCATCATGGAATCCTTTCAGCTGGAAAGCTCATCCAGTCCAGCTGTTCTCTGACTCTCCCGAGGCTGGGCCTGGACCAGGTCCCTCAGCACCACATCTCTGCCCTTTCTAAATGCCTCCACCCTGGGCAGCCGGTGTCAGCCTTTGCATTTCCAGACAACCTCCCTATTTCCAGACTCCTTACCACATGTCTCTTCCCAGCCTTTCCCACCTTCCCCTGCACTGCAGTCCAAGGCAACATGGGGATTACCACAGCTAGCAGGGGATGGTGCTGAGGAGGGGCAGTGCTGAGGACCGGGGAGTTGCCAGGGAGTTGCTCTTTCTGTCCTTCTTGCATCAGGAATAGCATTTCAAACAGGTTTGCTCCTTTGCACCAAGCTCTGCCTCAATGAAAACCAATCTGCCCAGCTCACAGCTGCTGAGCACCCAGCACCCAGAGTGGCTGGATCAGGCCCATGGTCCCCCTGATGCCAGCAGCAGGGAGCTGCCCAGTCCCCAAGGCCTGCTGGAATTCATAAGTTCACGGAAGGGTTTGGGTTGGAAGGGACCCTAAGGACCACCAAAGCCTCTGGAAGCCCAGCAGAGAAGGTCCAGGCTGTCACACCTGCTGCTGTGCTCATAGCCTCCCTTGAACGTGATGCTTTGTCACCTTGGCTGCACAACTCTGCTTTGGCCCCACTGCATCTCCCTCGAAGCACAGAGTGGGAAAAATCCACTGGGAAGTTACCTGTGGTTGCTGCCTGCTGCTGGCACTTCCAGTTTTGCTGGGCTTTGGCTGCAGCCAGTGCCCAAGTTTGGCTTTCACATCCACATTTGGGTCCAACACATGGGAATTGCTGCCCGGGGTGTGAGTGGCCTCACTTGTGCCAGGACTTGCCAGCTGCAGCCCCCAGAGCTGTTTTCCTTCTTACTTTCTGCTCCTCCATGCCCACAGGGAACCCACGAGTCCCTCAAAGGAAATGCCAAAGCCCTTTCCACCGTCACAGCCATCATTGATGGCACAGGATCCATAGGTAGGTCCATCTGGGAGATGCCAAGCGTTTATTTCCCCTTGCTGCTGTGGCACTGGGTGGGTCCTGGTCCCCTCTGCCTTGGTCTCCTGACACGGCTCCTGTGCCCTGGCAGGTGCCGCGCTGGGGCCACTGCTGGCAGGGCTCATCTCGCCCACGGGCTGGAACAACGTCTTCTACATGCTGATAGCAGCTGACGTCTTGGCTTGCCTGGTAGGTCCCTCCTGAGTGGAACTCATTTTGCCCCCCTGGGTGTTTAAGGGTTCCCTTTTATCTCCGTGCTCACCGGTGGAGGGGGTCCTCAGGAGACAGCCAGGCGCAAGGCAGCCAGGCATAGGGTAGGTTGCCAAACCCTGTATCGGCTGTGCCAAAACGCTGCCTCCATCCACTTAGCTTTTCCCAACAGCCTCCTCCTGGCACAGGGTGTGACCTTCCTTAGGAAGAGCCTTAAGATCCCTCTCGGTGGCAGCAGCTCTCAGGCTGAGGTTGGCGGCTGCAGAGCCGCTGGCCCCGTGGCAATCCTCTCCCTTTCCTCCTGCAGCTCCTCACTCGTGTGGTGGTCAAAGAGGTCCGTGGGTGGTGCGGCCCCATGGCGCGGCAGAGAGGGTACGTACAGCCTGCCCGGTGCCAGCCCGCGCCGCGCCGGGGCCGGTCGTGGCTGCCGCTGCGCAGGGAGGTTTGCGACCCCCTGCTGGCCCTGCTGCACCGCCGCGGGCTCCACCAGGCAGTCTGCCCCGTGGCTGCCAGTTGCGGGCACAAGGAGACAACCTGTCCACCGTGAGCCGGGGCAGCGCCAGGGGGAGTTTAGCCCTTGCTGCCTCCTCAGACTCTCTTGGTGCTGAACTTGGTCCTCGTGTCTTGTAGCTCTAGCGTGCAGCTAACAGAGTCAGTGCTGGATGGGAAGTAGCTCGGTGTGAGTATCCCTGAGGATTAAACACAACCCAAGCCTGATTCGCCCTGATTCCGAGTTTCACTTGGCAGGCTCGGCCCAGGATCATTTCAGATCCAGATGTGGGAATCAGAAGGATCAAATCACAGTGCCCAGGGAAGGGAGTGCAGCCAGGCGGGTGGGCAGCACGTCTTTAGCAGCCGTTAGCCGAGATTGATTGGCATCAGTTAATGCCCTTGAAATGGCCACGTTTACAGGCTGGCTTCCACCCTGCGCTAATGAGCTTGATTGCAGGGCGCCTGGGTTGGCTAATCAAACCCAGAGCACGGCAGTGAGGGTGCAATGATCTCCACAGCAGCCCTGGCCCCACTGATTGACACCACAATGATCACAGCAGCCCTGGCCCCACCGATTGCCACCACAGTGATCTCCGCAGCAGCCCTGACCCCACTCTAATTGCCACCAAAGCTGCACTGCAAGCACCGAAGGGCAAGAGGCTACAGCTAGTCCAGTCGTGGGGGTGCCAGGGGTGCCAGCCTCCCCTCCCCCAAAACGTTTGGTCCTCCTTTGTGTCTTGTGCTTGCAGGTGACACAGCAATAGTCTGGGCTCGTGGTGCGGTAAGTGCGGCCCAAAGCTCCTTCTCGGGCCGCCGGTGGAGGGCTGTGGGCTCCACTCTCTTGTGCCAGGGCTGGCTGGGCCAAGGACTGTTCTGACCGGGCTGGCACCATCCCTGTTTGCACCAAATGCAGCTGGTTTGTGCCGAGGGAAGCAGCTGGCTCCGTTTGTGAAAGGAGTCCGACGCCACAGAGAGCTTTGGGGAGCTCTGGAGGAGCTTGGACAGAAGACGCTCAAATGCTTTGGGGGGGTTCTGGGCTCCTTTCAGCTTTGGCCAGTGGCACAATGGTGGCTGAATCTCCCCCGTGCGCCTGCTTCTCCTCCTGGCTTGTGGTGCAGATGGGGCTGGGGGAGCCCGGCAAAGCCTTTCCATCTCTCCAGCAGCACCGCGGCGCTCCCTGATCCCAACACCGAAGGGCACCCTCCAGGCTCAGCCCCTTCGCTTCTCTCCCCGCAGGTTTAAGGAGTTCTGATCTGCCCCCAGCGAGCCGCCCCGAGCCGAGGGGCCGGAGGGAGGAGAGAGGCTTTGGGGCACGCCGGGAGCGTGTTGGTCTCGGCAGAGCCGAGGCACAGCCTCAGGCAGGGACCCCGCGGGGCTGCCAGCGCCGGCGCCGGGCTGCTTCGGAGGGAGGCGGCGAGGAGCAGCGCGGGGCCGCCGCTGCCTGCGCGTCGGGGCCGATCCTTCGCCGTCGGCCTTTTTATTAATAAAACCCTGCAAACCCTGCCTTGCCACCCCAGGCCCTTCCTCGGCCAGGGCTCTGTGTGCACCTGGGGGCAAGGATTGTGCCCTTCTCGCTTTTCGTCCGTGGGCAGCCTCTCGGCAAGCCTGCCCCGTCCTGGCGCCTGGTATTTCGGGGATATCGGACCGGGAGGACTGAGCCAGATCACTTACGGCATCAAAGTAACTCCGTAAAGGACAACCCCAGGCCTTTTACTGAGCCTAAATGAAGCTGGGTTTGCACCTCCGCGAGGCAAACCAAAAAGCCCAGAGCAGCATTTTCCTGGGGCTTGTGCCCCCAGACTGCACTGCTTAGCCCCAGACGAGCTTGCAGCCACGCAGGGCACAGCTGCTCGCTGGGCAGCCGCTCGCAGTCCAGCTTGGGCAAGCTGATGATGGTCTTCGTCAGACACCTCCTAATTAGCAGTCCTCAGGAGGTTAAGTCAGCAGCTCCCCCGGGCAGGACCGGGTGCGGGAGGCTCCAGCAGCATCGCCATTAAGGCGGGGGCAGCTGTGCACTTGTGGCCCCCCCGACTTTGTGTGAGGAGCTGGGGTGCATTTCCCAGCCTGCTCACCACCGGCGGGTGGTGCTGGGGAAGACTCCAGCTCTGCCCCGGGTGCCGGGGACTGCCTTAATGCCAGGTATAAATCTGAGCTCTAATTGACTTCACCTCCTTGGATCTCAGCCCGAGGAGAAAACATCTGGGTCCGATGTGATTTTATTAAGTGCTGATTTCATCAGCCAAGAGGAAAAAAAAAGGTGAGAGAAGGAAACCTGCGGAGCAGTTGGATCAGCTCCCTGTGAACCCCTGCAGGGGGACGGAAACACGGCAGGGACGGGCAGGCACATCGCCAGGGTGGCTGGATGGCGACAGCCTTCGGCCCCCTCCACTCTGACTGAAGATGCTCAGTGGGGCTTGAAAATGTGCTGGCTGCCAGGGGCAGAAAGCAGGACACGGAGAAGCAAAATCCCAAACTGCTCCAATTTCCCAGGGCAATACCCCCCCGCTCCTGGCGACCCCCCTCCTCCCCCCCCCAATGAACCACAGGGAGAGGCCCCATGTGAGGCTCTGCCCTTAGCAGAGACGCAGGGGCTGGCAGCATGGCATCGCTGTGTGGCTCCTGGCAGACGTGGCCTCTGGCAGCACGAGTGTGAAGGAGCCCAGGAGGAGCTGCCAGGCGCTGGTCTGAGGAGAGTCGTTTGGTGCACACGTGGCTGAGCTTTGCTTGATCATCCTCCACCTTGTGGAGAAGGAGCTGGGGCGGGGGGAAGCTGAAGCAGTTTCCAGTGAAAAGCATCCCCCAGGCCCTGCATGCAGGTTGGTTTGGGGTTTTTGGTTCTCTTTCTTCCTTTCCCTCCCTCCCTTCCACCCCCTGTCTGCTCTTTCAGCTGCTCTGAGTTTTTCCGGGACAGATTTAGGGCTGCTCGTGCTTGGAAAGTCTGAGCAGCCTTGGCTGAGCTGCCAGGAGTGAGGAGAAAGGGCAGCAGGAGTCAGCCCCTGGCAGCTCTAAACCTGAAAAACAAAAAAAAGAACAACCCAAAAAAGGAGCCAAAAGCCAAAGAAAATTTCAGCTCCTGCAGAGATGGGAGAGACTGAGGGGAGGGAGGGCCAGGGGGTCCCTGGGGCTTGCACGGCCATGGGACTGTTCCAGGCTGCTCCGGGACAAGGCTGAAACTTGCCCTGCCTCATTCCTGCCCTGCTGGAGAAGGGACTGCTGCTGTTCCCCTGCCAGGACCCACTTTGGCACAGGTCACATCCAACACCTCTGCTGCTGTCCTGTGGGTGGGGAGAAGTAATTGTCTGAACTGTGTCGCAGCTGCTGTCCCCAGGTGGGGTCCCCAGCGCTCAGTGCTGGGCCCAAGCCTCTTTAATGATCCAGACATGGGGGCTGAGACACCCTTAGTCAGTTTGCAGATGGCACCAAGCTGGGAGGGATCTGCTGCAGGATCAGAGGCTCTGCAGAGGGACCAGGCCAGGCTGAATGGATGGGACAAGACCAATGGCATGAGGTTCAACAAGGCCCAGGACTGCATTCTGCCCTTGGAGCACAACAGCCTCAGAAAGACTCCAGGCTGGGGCAGAGTGGCTGGAAAGTGCCCAGCAGGAAAGGCTGTGGAGGTGCTGGGTGCAAGCAGCTGAAGGTTGGATTCCCATCCCTGGAGGGGTTTGAAAGCTGCAGAGCTGTGGTGCTGAGGGCAGCAGCCTTGGTAGAGATAGAGCAGGGTTGGACTCGATGAGCCCCAAGGGCTCCTTCACCCAGAGCTGTGCCATGCTCCTGTGCCTGGTGCCCTTTTGGCAAACACAGAGCTTGTGTTTTAATCCAGGTGACATCTCCAGCCACAGCTTCCAGATGAGTCTTGCTGAGAGGTGTCTCAGGAAGGGGCAGGCTGCTGTGGAGGTGAAGAGGTGGCTGGGGCACAGCTGGTGGCATCCAGTGCTGAAGGGCTTTTAATGAGCAGCTAAAGGCAAAGTGGGACTGGGCAGCAGGAGGCTGCAGTCAGCAGGGCCAAGGGGCAAACAGAGTGGATTTTACTTGCCAGGACAGTTAGGCAGAGCAGTGGTGGGGAATGGCCTCCAGTCAGGGACTTGAAATCAAGAAGCTTTTCCTGCAGGCACGCAAGAGCATCTAGAGCAGCTGCCCTTGGGTACCAGCATCCCGCTGCAGGAGCATCCCTGCTCCTTCCAGTGAGCCAGGCAGGGAAGGAAGGGCAGGGAAGAGGCCAGCCCTCCTGAGGGCAGCTCAGGCACTCTGCTAGTGCAGCCCTCCTGGCACAGCAGGGTTCTCTCACGGGGTCACAAAGTTGTTCCAGGTGGAAAAGCCCTCTAAGGTCATCCAGTCCAATGTCAACCCAACCCCACCATGGCCATTAAACCATGGCCCCAGGTACCATGGCCCCAGGTTTCTGGAACACATCCAGGGACTCCACCAGCTCCCTGGGCAGCCTGTGCCAATCCCTGACCACTCTTGCAAGAGAGAAGTTTTCCCTCTTGCTGGGCTTTAGCACAGGATTTTGAGCTGCAAGGAGCTGGCTCCTGGGGACTGGGAGCAACCAGCATGAGGAAAGCTGGGACCGTTTGCTTGCAGGTTTGGGAGAAAGCTGGGTCAGAGCTTGGCTCCAGCAGCCACTTCTGAGCTCCCCACACCTCCACCAGCCGGAGCAGTTGGGGCATGAGCCAAAGCCACCCCCTGCTGCGCACTGATTGCGAAGTTATAGCACTCAAGGTGCTAGACAGAGACAGATGTGCAAGGGAGAAGTCATCCTCCAAGAGCTGAAGGTCTGGGGTGGGGGATGGCAGCAAAATAACCCCCTCTGGGGGTGGCTGGAAGGCAGCTCAGGCTCATACCGATTCTTTGACGCCGTCCTTCCCTTCCCCAGAATAAACAGGAACCGTCTGGAGAGCCCCGGCCCGGGGAGCAGAGCTGCCCAGGATAAACAAACACAGCAGAGGGCCCGGCTGAGCTCAGCCAGCTGCTCCCTGCCTGCTGGGCCGGGGAGGACGATGGGGCTGGGAATGCCTGCTCAGGAGGGAGAGCACATGGAGCTCTTGCCCCAGTTAATGGGATGGGAGGGAAGAGCTGAGATGGGCTCCCGGTGCCAGAGCCCTTCCTGCTCCCCAGCCCTGCAGGCAGCCTTTGGCCTGAGGTTAGTGGCAGACTAGCAGAGGTTGAGCTTGGGCTTTGACAGCACAGAACTGGAAGAAGCTTCACATTCCTACTTTTGCAGGTGCTTTTAGTGGCCCAGGTGGTTCTGCAGTGGGTTCTGCTTGCTGGACTCGAGGCCTGACTAAATGCTGCCATCTCCAGCTGGCCCAGTTTGCCAGCACAGCCAGCAAGGCTCTGTGACCACCCCTTTGCACTGGCACAAGGACTGACACTCCGCAGGCAGCTGTGAGGGCAGCTCTCTACCTTCTGAAGTGATTGAGGTGAACTAAAGATGGATTTTGTTTCAGGCCTTCACTCCACCAGCAGCAGGAGCCCTGGCATGTTGCTGCAGCACCTCTGCCCTGTTTCAAGGCGCACCTGCAGGCCTGGAGCTGACCAAGCTAGGCCTCAGGTACCAGAGTGTTTTCTGCAGGGGAAGTGAGGCCTCTGTGCCTGCTGGCTCTGCTTTGTCTGTCTTTCATGTCCTGGCAGCAACACTTTGAGACTGATAGGGCTGGAAGGAGCTGCCCAGGAGAAAATCAAAGCTTGTGTGAGAGCTGTGAGCTTCTTGCCCTCAGGCTTTGGGGCTGTTTGCCCTGCACGAAGCTCAGGGCTCCTGTGCTGCTCAGCTTTGGAGTCACAGCAGCTGTGAGGAGCTGAGCAGCTCTGGCCATCTGGGGCTGCAAAGCAGGAGCTGAGATGGAGCTGACCTCCTCCAGCACCTCTGGGAATCTCTTCCTGCCACGGTCTGGATGGGAAAGGCTCCTTCCCTGCACTGAAGCGGTCACATAACAGTCCAGGACAAACACCCTCCCCCTGCCAGCAGCTGAACCCCTGCACCTGACTGCAGGGGAGGGAGAGTTTAGTGTCCCTGTTTTGTTCCCTCCTCCACTCCAAAGGGTTCCAGCCAAAGGGATCATCCCAAACAATCCACAGCCTGAGTTTCCAAAGAACACCCTCCAAGGGGAAGAGGCAGTCTGCAGGGACACAGTCACTCCGGGGCAGCAGAAGCTAAATAAATGAAGAGTTTTATTAAACTGAAGTGAAAAAGAAACAGTAGCAAAGCACCTCTGGGGAACGGGAACAAAGCAGCCCAGGCCCGCTCCAGTGTTGAGTGCAAAGAGGGGGAGAGGTTAAAGCACCTTTGCAGCCTGCAGAGGCTTGAACTGCAGCCTCCTGCAGAGGCAGCTGCTGGTGCTGCTCGGTGCAGGTGCTGCTTTCAGAGCTGAAGGCTGCAGTGCTGGGTGGCAGTGAAGCCCTTCACCTGCTTTGTTGGCCCTCTCTGAGCCTGGCACAGCCCACACCTGCAGCCTCCTGCTGCCCAGCTCTGGGTCAGTGCCATCAAACTGAGATCTCCTCTGGGCGCAGGCTGCCGCTGCTAGCTGCCATGGAGTGGTTTGGCATAGACTGGCTCCAGGAGGTGGTAGATGAGGAGCAGGAAGAGGCAGCCCAGCACCACCAGGCTCATCACAGCCAGCAGCACCAGGCGGCCGATGAAGAAGGTGTCCACGATCTGGGGAGAGGTAGAAAGCCAAGATCACAACACTTGGTGCAGCCTCAGTCTGCAACATCACCTCCTAGGAAAGACTCCAGAGGAAAGCCAGACCTCACCAAACCCCAGAAGGGATCTCAAAAGATCACCCAGCCCGGCCCCCTGCCAGAGCAGGGCCGCCAGAGGCAGTTCACACAGGAGCACGCCCAGGGGGAGCTGGAATGTCTCCAGAGATTTCTCTTCTCACTTTTCCTTCCTGACCCAGATGCTCTCTATGGGAAGTGGAAGGTGTGACAAAAGACCCAAAGAACCTTTTTCTCCTGGAAAACAGCCACTTGTGTGGCAGGTGACACCGAGGGAGCAGCAGCACAGGGGAGAACACAAGTCAGAACCTGCAGCAGCCCTCCCTGGCCCTAAGGCTCCCAACACTGCAAGAAGGAGCAAAACTCCTCTCTTTTAAAAGGGAAATGGGGAGGAAAGATAAAAAGCTTTAAAAATCAGCAGATCCAGTGGCAAGACGAGGCAGAGTGAGGAAGCTGGGTACAAAATCACCCTCGCAGCTCCTGGGACTCCCTCGCTCAGCCCCGGCTCAGCTCCACAACCCGCAGCGGCAGAGGCTGAGCCGCGGCGCTGCCGCAGCAGTCCCCTGTGAGCTCAGCGCCGCCGCCTCCCGCACGCTGCACTTTTTAATTAGCCAATTAGCAGAGTGCGGGCGCAGAGAGCCCAGGCCATGCATTATTGATAGCCAGGGCTGGTCCAGTCCGATTGAAGATCCAAAGAGCTGCTGGCCTCCCGGGCACAGAGCGCTCGAGCTGCCCTTCATCGCGCCTCCAGCCCTCGCAGCAGCAGGTCCCTTGCAAGCAGGGGCGGGGGGGGACGGAGGAACGCCGTTAGCAGGGACTGACCCAGCTCGGGAGCTTGGAGAGCAATAATTAATGTCTATTAATAATAGAACAGAGGAAACAGCACCTAAACCACCACCAAACTTTGTGTGTTCAGACCTCAAAGAGCTCTGGGAGAGCGCAAGCTGCTAGCCCAGGCAGCAGCCACGCAGGTAGCTTGATGGGACCCAAAACTGGGGGGAGGGAGATCCCCCAATGCAGACAAGGAGCTGTCTGAAATCGAGGGCTCCATGCTGGGCTGTGGGAATCAAGGGATTCATCCAGCTGGCAGAGCCCTCCCAGCTCGCCCAGCCCAGCCCTGACCCAGCACCAAACCATGGCCCCCAGCACAGGGCCACACACTGCTGGACCCCCCCAGGGATGCTGCCTGCAGCACTGCCCTGGGCAGCCCATTCCAAGGTTTGGGAACCCTTCCAGGGCAGGAATATTTCCTGAGCTCCAGCCTGAGCCTGCTCTGGGGCAGCCTGGAACCATTCCCTCTGCTCCTGTCCCTTGCCCCCAAGGAGCAGAGGCTGCCCCCTCCTCGCCCCAACCTCCCCCCAGGTTGCTGCAGAGAGCAAGGAGGTCTCCCTCAGCCTCCTCTGCTCCAGCCTGACCCCCCCAGCTCCCTCAGCCCCTCCTCACCCCCAGCTGCTCCAGGCCCTTCTCCAGCCTCGCTGCCCTGCTCTGCACAGGCTCAGCCCCTCCATGGCCTTCCTGCAGCAGGGCCCAGAGCTGAGCACAGCACTCGAGCTGTGGCCTGCCCAGTGCTGAGCACAGGGGGATGGGCACCTCCTGCCCCTGCTGCCCACCTGTGTCTGAGCCAAGCCAGGAGGCCATTGGCCTGCTTGCCCACCTGGGCACTGCTGCCTCATGCTCACTCACTGCAGCCACCCCCCCAGGCCCCTCTCCAGGCTTCCCAACCACACCCCCCCAGGGCTGCAGCTCCCCAGGGGCTGCTGTGAGCCAGGGGCAGGACCTGGCCCTTGGCCTTGTTGCACTTCACCCAATGAGCCTTGGCCCCTGTCCAGACCCCACTGCAGAGCTTCCCTACCCTGCAGCAGATGGGCACAGCCACCCAGCTCGGTGCCATCTGCAGACTCACTGAGGGAGCCTCAATGCCCTCACCCAGACCCTGGATAAAGGTAACCTTCAAAGAGCAGTAACTGGGTTCTAAAGCACAAAAAAGAGCTGAGGGAAAATGAGAGGCTGCAGAATGAGAGAAAAAGTAGTCAGAGGCTGAGGGAGAGCTCCAGGGTGCGCTGGGAGGTGGAGGCAGGTGGGAGCACAGCAAGCCAAGGACCAAGCAGTGAAAGGGCACAGCAGAGGGGGAGCAGAAGCTGCTAGAGTTCAGGACAAAGCTGGAGGGGAATAAAAGGATGAGTGTGATTGCTGCACAGAGCCCTCCTGGGGCTGGGAGAATGGGCAGCTGAACCCCACAGCTCACACCTAAGTAAGGGATTTTGGCTGCTGCAGGAGTGACACTGCCTACACCCACAGCAGCCTGTGCTGGAGACAGAGACCAGGAGGAGCTGGGGGCTGCTGGGAGCACCCCTGAGCTACAGATCCATGCCCAGGGCCCCCCAGCACCCCTGGGGGCCACTCCTGGACTCTAGGGGCATACCCAGGGCCTCAGGGCTGCTGCTGGGGACACCCCTGAGCTACAGGCCCAACCCTGGGCCCCGAGGCACCCTTTGAGCCCATCCCCGGCCTCCAGGGCTGCTACCAGGGTCAGGTAAGGAGGTAAAGATCCGAACCTGGGCCACCGGTGGTGGCCACCCCCAAGGCAAAGTCCCCCCGCCAGGGCCTCGGAGCTGCCCCTGGGGCCCTCCCGGGGCCACACATCTTCAGGTGCTCAAGGCACTCGTGGGGGCCGTTCCTGAGGTAAAGGCTCAACGCCACCCCCGGGGCAGTTGCTGGGACCTTTCGGGACCCATCCCCGGGGCTCGGTGTGGGATCAGCACTGAGGCAGAGATCCAAGCCCTGGGCCGCGGGCAGCAGCAGGGCCCTTCCTCCCGGTAACGTCCCGCCCGGCCACGCCGGCTGCTCCACGGGGCTCACCTCCTCGGCGGCGGCTGAGGCCGGGCTCCCGTCCTCCCGGGGGAAGAGGAGCAGCGCGGCGCTGAGGACAGCGGCTCCCAGCGCCACCGGCACCACGGCGAACCTGAGGGGAGGGCGAGAGGCAGGCGGAGCGGCCTCAGCACCCGGCCCGGCCCTACCTTCCTGCCCTCCAGCCCTCCCCTCCCGCTGCTCACCGGGCCCGGCCGGCCGCGCGGGACAGCGCCAGGCAGAGCAGCAGCGCCAGGCCCCAGAGCAGCGGCAGCAGCACCACGCCCGGGCCGGTGCCCAGCGCCGCGGCCGCCATGCTGCCGCCGAGCCCTGGCAACCGAGCCCCGCAGCCAATCAGCGCCGCCCGACGCCGCACGGCGCCTCCCATTGGCTGCGGGAGGGACGAGGAGGCGGGGCCGCGAGAGGCGCGAGCGCACGGCGGGGTCTGGCTCCCTGCCCGCACTGCGGAGCCGGTCCCGGTCCCGGTCTCGATGGGCTCCCGGTGCTGCCCTCACTGCGGTCCCGGTCCCGGTCCCGGTCCCGGTCTCGATGGGCTCCCGGTCCCTGCCCGCACTGCGGAGCCGGTCCCGGTCCCGGTCTCGATGGGCTCCCGGTGCTGCCCTCACTGCGGTCCCGGTCCCGGTCCCGGTCCCGGTCTCGATGGGCTCCCGGTCCCTGCCCTCACTGCGGAGCCGGTCCCGGTCTCGGTCTCGATGGGCTCCCGGTCCCTGCCCTCACTGCGGTCCCGGTCCCGGTCCCGGTCTCGATGGGCTCCCGGTGCTGCCCGCACTGCGGTCCCGGTCCCGGTCCCGGTCTCGATGGGCTCCCGGTCCCTGCCCTCACTGCGGAGCCGGTCCCGGCCTCGGTCTCGATGGGCTCCCGCTCCCTGCCTTCACTGCTGTTCCGATGCTCTTCCTGATTCCAATCCCTGGTCCTGCTTCCAGTCCGATCTCAGTCTTTATCCCAGCTCTATTCCCAATCTCAAAATCAATCCTACTCCAGATCCTGGTCCCAATCTCTATTCTAGTCCTGGACCCGATCCTGATCCCAGTCCTATTCCCAGTCCTCAGCATGGTTCTAACCCCAGTCCTAATCTCAGTCAGGGTCCTGATCCCAATCCTGGTCTCAGTCCTGATCCTGGTTCCATTCCCTGGTCCTAAATCCAGTCTTTATCACAGTCCTGATCCCACATGTTCCCTGCACAGACTCAATCCCATTCCTGATCCTGGTCCCAGTCCCACTCAATCTCAGTTCTGGTCCTCATCCCAGTTCTAGTCTTGATTATGGTCCCAGTCCCAGTCCTGGTCCAAATTCCAGTCCTGATCCTTGTCCTGGTTCTGGTGCTCATGCCATAGCCCATCCCAATATTCCCAACATCAGTCCTGGCTGTCCTGGTGACAGGGAGCTCGAAGGACCTTCCTCCAGGTGCTGCCCCATCCCGGCCCTCGAGGCCATCCTGAACCTCTGTGATGCAGCCTGAGGCCATTTCCTCTTGTCCCTGGCAGCAGAGCCCAGCCCCAGCTGGCTGCAGGCTCCTGGCAGGGAGCTGCAGAGAGCAATGAGGTCTCCTCTCAGCCTCCTCTGCTCCACGCTCAGCACCCCCAGCTCCCTCAGCTGCCCCTCCCCAGCCCTCTTCTCCAGACCCTTCCCCACCTTTGCTGCCCTTCTCTGGCCCTGCTCCAGCTCCTCAGTGTCCTCCTGGCACTCAGGGCCCACAGCTGAACCCAGCACTCAAGGGGTGGCCTCAGCAGTGCCCAGCCCAGGGGCACAATCCCTGCCCTGCTCCTGCTGCCCACACCACTGCTGAGCCAGGCCAGGCTGCTGCTGCCCTTCTTGCCCACCTGGGCACCCCCTGGCTCCCCTTCAGCTGCTGCCACCCAGCACCCCCAGGGCCTTTCCTGCTGGGCACTTTCCAGCCACTCTGCCCCAGCCTGGAGCCCTCCTGGGGCTGTTGTGCCTCAGGGGCAGGACCCAGCCCTGGGCTTTGCTGAACCTCATCCCTTGGCCTCAGCCAGTCTGACTGGATCCCTCTGCAGAGCCTCCAGCAATGACTCCCCTGCTCCTGCTGGCCACACTGTTCATGACCCCAGCCAGGACTGGTGCCCTTGGCCCCCTGAGCACAGAGCTGGCTCAGTGGGGTGAGTTTGGGTCAGGACAGCCTTTTTGGGGTTACACCCTTTAAATCCGCCATCCCCAGCTCATCCCCGTGGCCAAAATGACCAAGATGACCACAGCAGGAGGTGACTCAGCTGCTGGGGGGGAGGCTGGAAGTGCTGTAGGAGCCGACTTAAAGCTCCCGGTGCTGTGGTTGAACTTGCAGGTTTCCAGCTGGAGCTCCCCGAGGCTGGAAGATTAGAATGCAGAGGGAGCAGGAGCTGAGGCAGGCAGAGAAATATTCTGCTGCTGATTTAAAGAGCAGCCAATTGCTAAATATTTTTATTAGTGGCAAATTTGCAGCTTGCTGGAGCTAATTTCACGCCCGGTCGGTGTGGAGCTTGGGCTGGGGATGGCACTAAATTACCTTCCAGGAAAGGTGGCTCAGCCTCTGATGGGGCTGCTGCTGAAGACCCGTCTGGGCACCCCCTGTTTGGGGTGGCTGCTTGTGGATTAGAACCCCAAGGGAAGCTCAGCTCTTGCAGTGCTGCCACAGAGCCAGTGTTTCTCCCCAGAGTGTAACAGGAACCACACCCCCTTTATCTGCATGCATTTGCATATGGAGCTTTGCTGCAGTGGGCATGGGTGGGACACTTGTGGGGCTCTGGGATTTTCCAGCATGGGAAGATGCTGCCTGTATTTCAGGGGTGGGTTTGGGTGCATTGCAGGGGCTGCTTGGGGGTTGACTACATTTATTGATGATTGCTATTAGCATAATTGTGATTGTTGTCATTGTTGTTGTTGTTATAGGTTTGGGCTGGAGCCCAGGAATAAGAGGAGAGTTGATGGCAGGCACTCAGGTGGCCTATAAAGGTGTGGTGAGACACTGCAGGGGGAAAATTAGAAGGGCCAAGGCCCAGCTGAATCTGGCTCCTGCTGGGAAAGATGACAAAAACTGTTCCTGTAGATCCAGCAGCAGCGGGAGGAGAGCCCAGGAGAATCTCTCTCCTTGGGTAGATGTGGAGCACACCAACAAAGGACAAGGAGGAAGCTGAGCTGCTCAATGCCTTCTTTGCCTCAGTCTTCAGCAGCAAGAGCAGCTCTTTCCTGGGCACCCAGCCCCCGAGCGGGAGGACAGGGCAGAGGAAGGGAATGAGGCTTCCATGCTCCCAGGAGAAATGGTTTGTGCCCTGCTGCACCATTTAGGTGCACACAAGTCTAGGGGACCAGATGGGATCATAGAGTCATGGAATGGCAGGGGTTGGAAGTGACTTCTGGAGATCACCGAGTCCAAATTCCCTGCCAGAGCAGTGTCACCCAGGGCAGGGCACACAGGAACACATCCAGGTGGGGTTTAAAAGGCTCCAAAAAAGGACACTCCACAATCTCTCTGGGCAGTCCACTCCAGGGTTCCAGCACCCTCACACATCCTTGTAGCCTCTGTTGGAGTCTCCCTTGTACATTCCTGTCCCCCTTGATCCAGCCAAGGATGCTGAAGGCACTGCCAGAGCTGCCCAAGCCACGCCACTACATTCCAGCAGTCCTGGCTAACTGTTGAGCTCCCTGTGGACTGGAGGCAGCAAATGTGATGCCCATCTAGGAGAAGGGCCAGGAGACTGGAGGGGAATAAAAGGCTGCCAGCCCTGTCAGGGTGATGGGGACAAGTTATGGGGATGGGAACAAGTTATGGGGATGGGAACAAGTTATGGGGATGGAGACAGATTATAGTGACGGGGACAAGTTACAGCAATGGGAACAGGTTACGGGGATGGGGACAGGTTACAGTGATGGAGACAGGTTATAGCGATGGGGACAGGCTATGGGGATGGGGACAGGTTATGGGGATGGGGACAGGTTACAGGGATGGGAACAGGCTATAGCAATGGGGACAGGTTATGGGGATGGGAACAGGTTACGGGGATGGGGACAGGTTACAGTGATGGAGACAGGTTATAGCGATGGGGACAGGCTATGGGGATGGGGACAAGATATGGGGATGGGGGCAAGTTATAGTGATGGAGACAGGTTACACTGAGGGAGACAGGCTATGGGGATGGGAACAGGTTACAGGGATGGGGACAGGTTACAGTGATGGAGACAGGTCACTCTTGGGGAGATTGCCACTGGACTTGAGGAGACTCTCCATGACACTGGGCATTGGAATAATCTCCCTAGGGAAGCAGTGATTCTACCCTAGACACTTTGAAGGCAGCTTGGCAGGCTGCTGGCCCAGCTCATTTCAACTCTGCTGTGACCCAGCAAGGCTGGACCCTGGGGCCCCTTTGGCATTCTGGGATTCTGTGCAGCTTCTCTGAGACTTTAATTTGCAGTTCCTGGGGAGCAGCCACACTCCGTTTCTGCCGGGAGCCACACAGGGGCAGCTCTGCCCAGCCCCAAGGACCGTTTCTTTTTGGCATCCAAGATGGGCCCAGCTCCATTGAGGCATTCCTGATCTGACCAGGAAGCTCAGATGAAGCTGTTTGGGGTTCTCTGCACTTCATACATCCAGTTATATTTATTTGAAATAAATGTGCTAGGTCCCCCCCCAGTTAAAATTTACCAGACCAGCTCAGAGAGCCTGGAAGTAAGACAGAGCTCTGTGGCCAGCAAGCACACAGGACCTCTGCCTACAGGGGCTGCAGCCTGAGCCAGTTTAGGAGTGATACAGAAACCCGAAGAAAGCCCAGAGGGGCCCACGCCAGCCTCTCCCCCCAGACAGAAAGCAGCCAGCAAGGCTCAGCTGTTAGCCAGAGTGAGTGGAAGAGACCAGAGAGGGGCAAAGCAGTGCCAGTGCCCAGGAGCCGTTGGCTTTTTGTGCCTCTCAGCAAGCCAAGCAGCGATGCAGGCTTCAGCATCCTTCTTCTGTTCCAACCAAGATCTAACTTCTCTTGCTAGACCATTCCAGTAGGCCCTTCCCAAGTTTCCTATCCTCTCTCCCTCTTCCCACATGCTCTGAGCTTCTTTCTTCCACGTGAGTTTTCCCAGCAGCTCCTTGCTCATCTGTGCAGGTCTCCTGCCTGCTCTCCTTGATGTCTGCCTCAAAGGACTGCCCCAGCTTTGAGCTTCGAGGAGCTGCTTGAACAGTGCCCAGCAGCTCTCTTGGGCACCCAACCTCCTGGAGCCCCAGCCCAGAGGATTCCTCCTGGGAGCTCCTTGGAGAGGGCAGAGTTAGGCCTCCTGCAGCCCAGGGCTGCAGCCCCACTCCCTGCCCAGCTTCTTCCACGGGGGCTCCTGCCCTCCACCATCTCATGGGCACCAGAGCCAGGGCTGCCATCAACCCTCCCCCCCCCGCCCAGCCCCTCCTTGCTCACTGATCCAAGGCTCAGCAGCTCAGCTCTGCTGGCAGCTCTGGAGCCACTGCACCAGAAAGTTCCCATCAGAGCTCTGCAGGAACCTTCTGGACTCAACCAGGACAAGTGCAGGTCCTGGCCCTGGGCAGGAACAACCTCCTGCAGCAGCACAGCTGAGGGGGAGCTGCTGGGAAGCAGCTGCAAGGAGCAGGAGCTGGCAGTGCTGGGGGGCACAAGTGGGCAGGAGGCAGCAGTGTGGGCTGGGGGCCAAGGAGGCCAAAGGTGTGGTGGGGGGCACGGAGCAGAGTGTGGGCAGCAGGGCAAGGGAGGTTGTGCTGCCCTGTGCTGTGCTCTGCTGAGGCCACGTGTGCAGTGCTGGGCCCAGCTGTGTGGTGCCCAGGGGCAGAGGCAGGGCAGTGGTGCAGAGAGTGCAGTGGGGGCTGGGAAGCTGCTGAGGGGCCTGGAGCAGCTGTGTGAGGAGCAAAGGCTGAGAGCCCTGGGGCTGAGAGGCTGCAGGAGAGCAGCCCCAGAGGGCATCTGCTGAGTGCTCAGCAGCAAGAGCTGAAGGAGCTGTGGGGGGCAGGAGCCTGGGGCCAGGCTCTTGGCAGTGGTGGGCAGTGGCAGGCCAAGGGGCAAGGGGCAGAGAGTGGCAGGCAGGAGGCTGCCTGTGGAGAGGAGGAGAAAGTTGTTTGTTGTGAGGGTGCTGGAGCCTGGAGCAGGCTGCCCAGAGAGGCTGTGGAGTCTTCTTCTCTGGAGCCTTTCCAGACCCAGCTGGATGTGTTCTGTGTGTCCTGCCCCAGGTGTTCCTACCCTGGTAGGTCCTGGGCTGGATGATCCCCAGAGGTCCCTTCCAACCCCTATCATTCTGTGATAATCCACGAGGAAGTGCTCCAGGACCTGTCAGGCCACCTTGACATTCCTGAGGCTCTGGGGCTGGCTGGGGTCCAGCTGGGAGTGCTGAGGGGGCTTGGAGGAGCTTTCCCACCCATCCTCCAGCAGCTGTCCAGCCTACCTGGGGAAGCTGCAGAGGGCTGGAGGTGGGCACTGTGGCACCCATTTGCAAGAAGGGCCAGAGGGAAGGTTTGTCATGGAATGATAGAATGGGTTGGGCTGGAAGGGACCTTCCAGCTCATCCAGCTGCACCCCTGCCGTGGGCAGGGGCACCTCCCACCAGCACAGGCTGCTCAAGCCCTCATCCAGCCTGGCCTTGGACACCTCCAGGCAGAGGCCATGTAGAGCCTCTCTGGGCAGCCTGTGCCAGTGTCTCCCCAGCCTTGCAGCAAAGAATTTCTTCCTGATGTCCAATCTGCAGCTCCCCTGCTCAGCTTCAAACCACTGCTCCTTGCCCCATCACCACAGACCCTTCTGAACAGCCCCTGCCCAGCTCTCCTGCAGCCCCCTTCAGGGGGCTCAGGCTTGGGGAGCTGCAGGCTGCCAGCCTGCCCTCGGTGCTGGACTCTGGAGTGGTTGATGTGAGTGTGCCCCATGGGAGGTGTGGGGCCGTGGCTGGGCAGGGCAGGTCCTGCAGCACCAACCTGAGCTCCTGTGTGCAGGGGACCCAGCGGTGGTGAGGGAAGGGCTGTGGAGCTGTCTGCCTGTGGCACCATGCCCCATGGTGCTGTCCTGGAGAGGCTGCTGGCTCAGCCAGGTGGACTCGTCTCTGGGTAACAGACTGGTTAATGGCTGGGCACAGAGAGTGATGGTGCAGGAGGTAACTCTGGCTGGCAGCCAGTGGTGTGCCCCATCTCTAGCAGTGATCTGCAGGTGGGCATGCAGGGCCAGGAATGTCCCAGGCTGCAGACAGAGTGGTTGGAAGCTGCCCAGTAAAAAAGGATCTGGGAGTATTGGTGACCAGCAAGCTGCAGGGGAACCAGGGGGGGCCCAGATGGGCAAGGAAGGTGCCAGCATCCTGGCCTGGCTCAGCAGTGGTGTGGGCAGCAGGTCTGGAGATGGGATTGTCCCTCTCTACTCTGCTGAGGCCACCCCTTGAGTGCTGGGTTCAGCTGTGGGCCCTGAGTGCCAGAAGGACACTGAGGAGCTGGAGCAGGGCCAGAGAAGGGCAGCAAAGGTGGGGAAGGGTCTGGAGAAGAGGGCTGGGGAGGGGCAGCTGAGGGAGCTGGGGGTGCTGAGCGTGGAGCAGAGGAGGCTGAGAGGAGACCTCATTGCTCTCTGCAGCTCCCTGCCAGGAGCCTGCAGCCAGCTGGGGCTGGGCTCTGCTGCCAAGTAACAAAGACAGGGCAAAGGGAAATGGTCTCTCTCCCTCGGGTTGCTCCAGGAAAGGTTTAGATTGGACATGAGGAGCAATTTCTTCACTGGAAGGATTGTCAAGGCCTGACACAGGCTGCCCAGGGAGGTGGTGGAGTCTTCATCCCTGGAGGTGAAATGAGAGCAGAGCAGATTGAGGTTGGATGTGAGGAACAAGCTCTGCAGCAGGAGGCTGCTGGAAGCCTGCAACAGGTTGCCCAGGGAGGTGGTTGAGGCCCCAGGCCTGGAGATGTCCCAGGTGAGGCTGGGCAGGGCTGTGGGCAGCCTGCTCTGGTGGAGCTGTCCCTGCTGGCTGCAGGGGAGGGCTGGGGGTGCTGTGAGGGCCCTCCCAGCCCAGCCCATTCCATGATTCGGTGACACCAGAACAAAGCCTGATCCAGCCAAGGACAGGAACTACCTGAGAGACTTCATCAGGGTTGTAGAGCCCTGCCTGGGTGCTGCAGGTGAGAGAGCAGAGGCAAAGCTGAAGAGTGAAACAAACGATGGAAGATGCACACAGGAAGGTCAAGGGAGGGAAGGCAGTGAGGGAGAGAGTCTGGGGAGGTGCTCAGAATGCTGGAATCGCTGAGCCACAGAACGATTTTGGTGGGAGAAGGCTTTCAGCCCACCCAGCACAGCTCTGGATCGCTTTGAGCACAGCATTTGCAGAGCTGCTCCAGAGAGCTGCTTCTCCAGCACTCCACTGCCCTGCTCCTCCGGGAGACCCTCCCTGTGCCAGCACCTCTGGAAACTCCTCACCTCTGCCTCTGCCAGCCTCTCCCTTCTGCCACCCCAAGAGCTTTTGAGGCCAGAACCCAAGGAGCCATCCATAAAGGAAGTCCTGACACCTCCCTGGCAGTGGCTCATCACCATCAATCCTCTTGGTGTGCCTCCTAATGAGGCTAATCACCGGCTGCTCGTTAGCCTCTAATGGGCCCCTAATATCCTCCCGGTCATAACTCACCATAGCTGAGTGCTGGGTAAGGACTCCTCATGGGAAAGGGTCAGTGGCATCGGGAGGTGCTGCCAGCAGGATGTGATGCTGGGGAGCTGTGAGCAACCAGCAGAGAACCCCAGAACCCCAACATGGTGAGGGTGGGAAGGGCTTCAAGTCTCATCCTCTGCTGTTTCACTGGGATGGTGATTTTGTGCCAGCTTCCCTGCCAGCTCCTCTGGCTCAAGGGGAGACAACATTTGAGCTCCCAGAGCATGCTGCTGGGGTTGGACAACCAAAGAATCCCTTGCAGGTGTCAGGGGCACAACTCAAAGCTCCAGTTCAGAGTCACAGAATCCTTCTGGCCTGAAGCACCTTTAAGTCCCCAGCTCCAGCCCAGCCTCAGGAGCTGCAGGAGGCAGTGGTGACTCTCCCAGCACTTTGCTGCACTCTGCAAGGACCACTGCAAAAATCCCTTTGACTCGTTGGGTTCCTCCCAGCAGGGCAACCTCTGGAGCATCTCCATGCTCTGACCATGGCCTGGGCTTGGGGATGCTCAAAGGTGAGCAATGTGGAGCCTTCATCCTTCTGCTGCCCAGTCCCACAAGTTAAACTTGGAGGCAAGAGGATCCCAGAACCCAGCATGAGGGGGTGGGAAGTGACCTCTGGGGATGCCCCAGCCCAAGCCCTGCTCCAGCAGGGCACCCCCAGCAGCTTGCCCAGCAGCACAGTGCCCAGGGGGGTTGGAAGCTCTCCACACAAGGACTCTCCACAGCCTCTCTGGGCAGCCTGCTCCAGGCTCCAGCACCCTCACAACAAACAACTTTCTCCTCCTCTCCACAGGCAGCCTCCTGCCTGCCACTCTCTGCCCCTTGCCCCTTGGCCTGCCACTGCCCACCACTGCCAAGAGCCTGGCCCCAGGCTCCTGCCCCCCACAGCTCCTTCAGCTCTTGCTGCTGAGCACTCAGCAGATGCCCTCTGGGGCTGCTCTCCTGCAGCCTCTCAGCCCCAGGGCTCTCAGCCTTTGCTCCTCACACAGCTGCTCCAGGCCCCTCAGCAGCTTCCCAGCCCCCACTGCACTCTCTGCACCACTGCCCTGCCTCTGCCCCTGGGCACCACACAGCTGGACACGAGCAACCCAATGTGGGCTTGAGCACAGCCATCACCATAGCCCTCCAGACTTTGGCTTCTTTGGATTCCAGCTGTGTCTGCAGCAGAGCCAGACAGATGAAGGGTGGGCAGCAGAGTCAGAGAGGTGATTTTGGCACTGTGCTCAGGTGAGACCTCACTGCAGTGCTGCGTCCAGCTCTCGAGCCCTTAGTGTGGGCAGGACACGGAGCTGATGGAGCAGGTGCAGAGGGGGCCAGGAAAATGGCCAGAGGGTTGGAGCAGCTCTGCTCTGAAGACAGGCTGAGGGAGCTGGGGGTGTGCAGCCTGGAGAGGAGGAGGCTCTGGGGGGACCTAGTAGCATCCTGCCAGTGCCTGCAGAGGCTCCAGGGAGGCTGCAGAGAAGCTGCTTGCAGAGGGCTGCAGGGCAGGAGCAGGGGCACTGGGTCCAAGCTGGAGAAGAGGAGGCTGAGATGGGATGTGAGGAGCAGGTTCTTTGCTGTGGGGGTGGTGGAGCACTGGGACAGGCTGCCCAAGGAGGTGGCTGAGGCCCATCCCTGGAGCCATTCAGGGTGAGGCTTGTCAGGGCCCTGGGTGAGCTGGGCTGGAGGGGATGTCCCTGCGGGGTGCAGGCTGGGCTGGAGCAGCTCTGGAGCTCCCTTCGGCCCAGACCAGTCCATGGCTCTGTGATTCTACTAAAGGTGGCTGGGAAGAGGCAGAATCCAACCCCGTCGGAGTCTCCTGGTGCCAGGTCAGAGCAGAGGCAGCTGCCGGGGCGCAGGGTCCGTGCCCAGCTGCATCCCTGCCCCAGGAGCCTGCTCTGGAATCCGCTGCTGAATACAACAAAGCAGCTGCGGCTGCCGAGGGCAGGAGCGGAGCGCTCACGTCTGGCTGCCTGCTTCTCAATTTACATCTTTAAGGAGTTGTGACCATCTCCTGCTCCTGCCTGCCGCGGCTGGCACCGCGCTGGCTCCGCTGGCTGGGGCTGTGGTGAGGCTCCCGCAGCGAGGAGGGGGAAGGGCTGCTGAAGCCCAGCCAAGGTGAGGGAACATCTCAGGTGGAGCCAAGGTTCGAAAGCAGGGGGGGAGCATCCAGCAGCTCCAGACAGCTTCTGCTGGCTGGCGCCCAGCCACCATGGAAACCCGAGTGGCATCCGAGATACCCAAGCGAAGCACCAGCGTGGGGAGGCTGTGCCTGCCTTGTGCCTTCAGCCGCCCCCAGGCTGGCTCCACAGCACTTGTGGAAGGTGCAGGTTGGGGATCCTCTCACTTCTTACTCTCCCTGGTGTGCACCCACCCAGCCCAGCCCTGGCTCCTGCAGGGAGCAGGCTCCAAGCTGCCAGCGCTGGAGGTGAGTGGCTTTACACCTCTGCGTTCTCCTTGCTGTGCGCTGGGGGTTGGGGCTTTCCCCCCTCTTTTTCTCCCGGGAATGCTTTGGAAAGGCTCAGTCAGTTGGCTGCTGGCAGTGACTTGGTGCTGGAGGGCCTGAAGGGGCAGCTGTGGACAGCTGATCCTGGGAATGAAGCACTGGGAAGCAGCAGGATGGTGGTGGGGACTTGCTCAGCACAGGGTGGAGGAGCTGCCACTGCTCCTGCTTTTTGCCTCCAGAAGGATCCCACAGAGAATTCCCAGCTCCATGAGCCACAGCATCCCTGCAGCCAGTGTGGCCTGGGTGAGAAGGGAGGGATGTGGATGGGAGCTGGGTGAAGGGAAGGACACAGAGAGCTGTGGGCAAGGGGACAGGGTCTGGCTGGAGGCCTGGATCCAGTGGAGTCCCTCAGGGGTCAGCACTGGCACCAGTCCTGTTCAATATCTCCATCAACCACCTGGCAGAGGGCACAGAGGGCAGTGCCAGGCAGTGTGCTGGGCACACCAGGCTGGCAGCAGTGGTGCCAGCCCTCAGGCTGTGCTGCCATTCAGCCAGACCTGGCCAGGCTGGAGAGCAGGCTGGGGAGCAATGGACTGGAGCCCAACACGGGCAGGGGCAGGGCCTGGCAGCTGGGGGAGAGCAACCCCATGGAGCAGTGCAGGTTTGGCACTGAGCTGGGGCAGAGAGCACAGGGGAAAGGGCCCTGGGGGTGCTGGTGGGCAGAAGGATGCCCCTGAGACAGCAGTGTGCCCTGGTGGGCAAGAAGGCCAAGGGCAGCCTGGGCTGGCTCAGAAGGGCTGTGGTGAGTAGGGCAGAGAGGTTCTCCTGCCCTCTGCTCTGCCTGCTGAGGCCACAGCTGCAAGCCTGTGCCCAGCTCTGGGCCCCTCAGCTGCAGAAGCTGCTCAGGGAAGTGCTGCAGAGAGCCCAGCCCAGAGCCCCCAGGCTGCTGCAGGCAGTGAGCACCTCCTGTGGTGCCAGGCTGAGGGAGCTGGGGCTGGCAGCTGGCAGCAGAGCAGCCTGAGGGCTGCCCTCAGTGCTGTGCCAGAGATGTGCAAGGCAGTGTGGGCAGGATGCAGCCAGGCTCTGCCCAGGGGTGGCCCAAAGGGCACTGGGGGCAAGCTGGGCCAGAGGAGGTGCCAGGGGCAGAGGAGGGCAAACTTCGTCCCTGTGAGGGTGCTGGAGCCTGGAGCAGGCTGCCCAGAGAGGCTGTGGAGTGTCCTGCCCTGGAGCCTTTCCAGAGCCCCCTGGATGTGTTCTGGGTGCCCTGCCCTGGCAAGGGCTTGGCCTGGGTGATCTCTGCAGGTCCCTTCCAGCCCCTGACCTTCTGTGTCATTCTGTGACTAACTCCTGCTCAGTTGGCACGAGCAGAAATCCCATTTTCCAGGAGTTTTCCCACTCCATTCTGGAGGCAACAGTGGGGACAATCCCTTCTGTTGCCCTCAGCTTGTTTCACTTCTGACCCATTGATCTTTGATCTCATTTCTTAAGCCTTGGTCTTTCTTCATCTCACCTTTGGGAGTGCCAACCCATCCTGGCACTGATCAGTGATCACTGATTACTGATTACTGATCACTGATATAGCCTTTCCCTGCCTTCAGTTATCTCTTCCCATGTTTATGGAATTATGGAAGTATTGACGTTGGAAGAGACCTTTGAGGTCATCATGTCCAACCGCTCCCCGAGAGATCCCAGGCTGTCACTCGCTGGCAAGGCAGCCTCAGGTCACCTGCTCTGGCTTGACTGAGCCTACTCAAAATGCTTAGTGGCTTCAGAATTAACTCTGTCACCTTAGTGTGGGGTCCAGTCCCTGAACCCAGCAGGATGTGGGACCTCTGGAGATCCTGCAGCCCAAGCCCTGCCCCAGCAGGGCACCCCCAGCAGCTTGCCCAGCAGCACAGTGCCAGGGGGGTTGGAAGCTCTCCACACAAGGACACTCCACAGCCTCTCTGGGCAGCCTGCTCCAGGCTCCAGCACCCTCACAACAAACAACTTTCTCCTCCTCTCCACAGGCAGCCTCCTGCCTGCCACTCTCTGCCCCTTGCCCCTTGGCCTGCCACTGCCCACCACTGCCAAGAGCCTGGCCCCAGGCTCCTGCTCCCCACAGCTCCTTCAGCTCTTGCTGCTGAGCACTCAGCAGATGCCCTCTGGGGCTGCTCTCCTGCAGCCTCTCAGCCCCAGGGCTCTCAGCCTTTGCTCCTCACACAGCTGCTCCAGGCCCCTCAGCAGCTTCCCAGCCCCCACTGCACTCTCTGCACCACTGCCCTGCCTCTGCCCCTGGGCACCACACAGCTGGGCCCAGCACTGCACAGGTGGCCTCAGCAGGGCACAGCACAGGGCAGCACAACCTCCCTTGCCCTGCTGCCCACTCTCTGCTCCGTGCCCCCCACCAAACCTTTGCCCTCCTTGGCCCCCAGCCCACACTGCTGCCTCCTGCCCACTTGTGCCCCCCAGCACTGCCAGCTCCTGCTCCTTGCAGCTGCTTCCCAGCAGCTCCCCCTCAGCTGTGCTGCTGCAGGAGGTTGCTCCTGCCCAGGGCCAGGACCTGCCCTTGCCCTGCCTGACCTCCATTAGGTTGCTCTGGCCCAGCTCTGCAGCCTGCCCAGGGCTCCCTGGGTGCCAGCACAGCCTGAGAGGTGTCTCCACTCTTCCCATCTGAGCCTTCATGAAGCTCAGTGATGAAGATGTTCAGGAAGACTGGACCCAGCCCTGACCCCTGGTTGAAATTCGGGGGTAGTTTGCATCCAGCATCATCTCCTGGTGCCAGGGTAGTGCCTGAGGCACAGGGCTGAAGGTCTGCTGGGTGCTACCCAGCTCTTGGAAAAGGATCTGATCCAAATGGAGCCCTAAATTAAGGATCCTATTTTACCATCCTGTAATTCCTGAGGGGATCCAACTTCCTTATACAGAGTGCTCAGAGGGGACATCTTCCTGCCCCCGGTACTCTTTAAGCCAGGCTCAGCTGCACAGCTCAGTCTTGCATTGTCCTTCTCTCCCAGAGGGAACCACCAACCTGCTCTGGAATCAGGGCTGAGGGATGAAGGAGGTCTCATTCCAGGGAGTTTTTCCAACTGTCCATGCTACAGCTTGAGATAGGGGCAGGGCAGGAGGTGTTTGGTCAGGATTCCTGAGTCTTGGAGGCCTCTTCCTGGTGGGTGCTGCATCAGCATGGGCTGTGTGAGGGTGATGCAGGGTGGAGAGATGAGGGCTCAGCATTCCCAGTCCTGTGGGATGAGATCTGAGCAAAAAAAAGACCATCCCAGAGTGACCTCCTGCAGCAGGAAGCTGCTCCTCTGGGCACAATCCCCCAGGATCGAGCACAGGAGATTTTAATTTACCTGGGTGCTTTTCCAGGAGGATGAATCCTGGAGATTCCAAAGCTAGCAATAGAACTGCTTTGGAGAACAGCAACAGGAATGTGGGAAGAGGAATGATGCTGGAGGAGAAAATGTGAGATGTGCAAGGAAAGAACTTGGGATGCTTGAAGAGCAAACATGGGATACTCAGGGAATGAATGTGGGATGCTCAAGGAGTGGACTTGGGATAATCAAGGAGTCAGCAGGGAGCAGTTGAGGACCAATCCAAAGGTCTCCATGTTTTAGAGGCTGCTGCCATGGAGGAGGGGCAGATATTTTCTGTAGGGTTTCTGGGGGGATAAGCTGGAAGGAGGGATTGAGGAATGGGGACCGGTGGAGAATTTGAGAGGGAAAATGAGGTGGTTTGGGCTCTCAGCCTTTAGTTTAAGCTCATTTATCCACATCTCCTAGCAGACCTGTGGCTCCGTGACCATCCCTTGCCCATCCTTCTGGCTCACACATCACACTCTTTGGAGCCAACTCTATCCTATCCTGAAAGAATTCCAGGATTATTTGCAGTGATTCCCTCTCTCCTATCCAATGTTGCTTAGGGAATGGTCAGAGGTTCAGCATTTCCTAACCCAGCGTGATGTTGATGGCAGTTTGTACTGGGGAAGGGGATGGGAAGCTGGGAGAATCCAAACCGTGCTCAGGGAAGTCCATCTCTGTGGCCCCTGCAGTGAAGCACGGATGCAGGGCACGGTGCTCCCAGCCTCCCACTCCAGCAAACCTTCATTCCCAGATCCCTGGAAAAGGGAGGGGTTTGAGCCAGGATAAGCCCAGGGGAAGAGCCGGGGGGGGAAATGCTCTGGGGAGGGTGGGGTGGTTTAGGTGCCCCAAAATTAAAGGTGATGCAGAGGGGGGAGGGGTATTTGTGACCCCTCTGGGGGTGTTCGTGACACTGATGGGAGTGACACCCTTGGGGGAGGCAGCGGCAAAGGCCACAGAGGTTGGCTCAGAATGTGGCGGGGGGGGGGGGGGGGGGGGGGGGAGGGAGAATGCGGCTGAGGTGGGGACAAATGATGGGGGGGAGGAAAGGTGTTTGGGGAGCAAATGCTGTCGAGGGGCAAATACGATTTGGGCAAGTGTGTTTGGGGGGGCAAATGTGTTTTGAGAGGCAGCTCTGGGGGGGTCAAATGTGTTTGGGAGACACGTGTCTCGGGCACAAGGGCTGCTTCAGGGGGGAAAATGTGTTTGCAGGGGTAAACGTGGTTTGGAGGTGCTGCTGGGGTTAAATTGTGTCTGAAGAGGCAAACGCGTTTGAGCGGGCAGATGCGGCTGGGGGGTGCACGTGTGTTTGGAGGGGGCAGATACGTCTGGGAGGTAAACATCTTGGGGGGGGCAAATTGGTCAACTGTTTGGCTGCCAGACACTCCTGGTACGGCGAATGCGTTGGTGGGTGGCGAATGCAGCCTGTGTGGGGAGGGAGCGTCTGCCGGGTGCCATGAGGAGGACTCAGGCGCTGGGGTGGAGGGGCGCGGAGGCTGCGCGGCGGCTGCGCGGCGGGGGCAGTTCGGCGCCCGGCGGTGTGCGTGAGGAGCGCCAGCAGGGGGCGCAGGGCGCCGGCAGGGGGAGGCGGTGAGCGTCGCGCGGGGGGCGTGTCCCGTCGGGACCAGGGGCGGGGCCTCGGGCGGGGCCTATCGGCGGCGAGGGGGCGGGGCGAGGGGCAGAGCCCGGCGCGAGGCCAGTCGCGGGGCGGGGCTTGCCGCGGGGCGTGGCGGCGGCGGCGGCGGCGGCGGGGCCGGGCGGGCGGCGAGCGGCGGCCGCGCTTGTCAGGCCGGTGCCGGTGTGATGAAGATTGGCGGGCAGGTAGGGCTGTCACTCACCGGCGGGGCCGCCGCGCAGGGGGCGGGCGGAGCCGCGCCGAGCGCCGCGGACAAAGCGGCCCGGCCGGCGGGGCACGTGTGGCGGCGGCGGTGGCGGCGGCAGCAGCGGGGCCAACCCCCACCACTCCCCCGCTTTCCCTCCTTTCCCCCCTCCCCCCAGCCGCCTTCCATCCCCTCCGGTGCGGGAAGTAACTTGCCTTTCCCCGCCGCCCCTTCGCCCGCTGCGGGCCGCGGTTGCAGCGTGCGTCCGTGTCTCCGGTGTCCAGTTCCCCCCCCCCCACCTCCAACCCCCCCCAACCACGGCTGACCTCCAGCCGCGTGCGGTTTGGCCCCACCGTTACAGTTTTCTGCGGTGACCCCCGCCGGGTGGGTGCGATGGTTTCGGGGTTTGCGGTGATCCCGGGGGGCTGCAGAGCCCCCCGGCCGGTTTTAACGATGTTGGCGGAGGTGAGGGTGTTGCAGCTATTCAGGGGGGTTGCAAAATACCAGCCCCCAACCCCGGCCAGTTGCAATCCTCGCTGCTCGATTGCAGTGCCCCACTGGGGGGGGGTTGCACGCCCCCCCCCGGTTCTAGTGCCCTCGGACTGTTCGCAGTCTCCCGGCTCCGACCTCTTGCAGTGCCTCTCGGGTGGCTGAGGGGGCCTGGGGAGCTTGCGCCCCTCGGTCCGGTTGCAGTGCTCTCGGACTTGCTGCATATCCCCCGACCAGTTGCTATGTCCCTCGGGAGGGTTTGCAGCCCCCACGTCCAGTCGAGATACCCTCTTCAGACCCCTGACTGGTTGCAGATCTCCTCCAACAGTTGCAATGGCCCCGGGGGGGCTACAGCCCCCTAATCAGTTGCAAGACCGCCTGCAGACCCCTGATCAGTCGCAGTGCCCTCGGGGGGTTGTAGCCTTCCCAGACAGTTGCGATCCTCTCCCCCCCTCTGACCCGTTGCAGTGGTCCCCGGGGGGGGGGGTGTTTCATCTCAGTTGTTGCACACCCCCTCCCGGGGCTGCAGTGTGGAAGATCCCCTGCCGACCTCAACCAGTTGCAACACCTCCTCGCCTCTACCAGTTGCAACCCCCCCCAGCTGCTGACATCCCCCCACCCAGTTGCAGAACGCCCCCCGGGTAGGTTGAGCTGGGGCTGCTCGGTCCGCAGCCTCCCGGCATCTCTTTTACCCTTGGGGTGCTGCCCTCCTCCTCTGCCAGGGTACCCACTAGGGGGGTGGGGTGCTGCTGTGCCCACACAGGCTTGACGCCAGCGCTGGAGCCTGGCCCTTGCCCCCTTGCCGCTGCTTCCCTGGGGATGAGCTCTCCCTGCATCCCGTTATCCCGGTGCGTTATCCCGGTGCACGCCGTTAGCCCCGGGATGGCTCCTCGGGACCCTCCCATTTCTGAACCCTAAACTAATTCGTTTCCCAGCTTTGCCACCATCCAGGGCAGGCTTCTCGTGGCCATTCTGACAGCGTTCCGCTGGTTCGGGATCTTTTAACGCATTCTCGTCCCCAGGGGATGGCTCCGCTGGCATCGGAAGTTTTCCGAGGGCTCCGTGTCCCGCGGCCCCCCTGCACCATCCCACTCTGGGCGTCGAAGCTGCAGCTGGGCTCTGGCTCTGGCTCTTTGTTTGGGCTCTTCCCGGCTCTGGCTCCTCGGGATCTTTTGGCTGGAAACGGGAAACCCAAACCCCGCCGGGATCCGTCCAGCCTCCCAGCCGGGGAGATTAGATTAAGGGCAGGGGGGGGAGCGGGGATTATTCTTGGCCGGGCCGCGGGGGCAGCTGCGGGAAAGGAGAGGGAAAGGGCTTCGAGTTGGATTTTTCTCCACGGGTTTTGCCTTGAGATCCTGAAAGGTTTTGGGCACGGAGCGGGAGGAGCCTGGGCCGGGGCCGGTCCGGAGGTGTCTCGCCGCTGGAAGTGCTGACTTGGCGTCTTCGGCAGCATCCCGGCGTGGGAAGGGGAGATGTGAAGCCCCAAATCCTTCGGGCTGTGGTGCTGCGGGGGGGGGGGCCTGCGGAGTTCATGGCTTTGGGGCGCTTTGCCTGGCGGCTTGGCACTGCCGGAGGGGTGCTGGGCTCGGGATTCTCCCCCGTGCCCCCCTCACCCCTTCCCCGGTTCATTTCACCCGCTGTGCCCAGATTCCTCCGTTAGGGACAGAAGTGAACTGCTGGAGGCTAATTAGAGGCCAGAGCGTGGGGAGGGCAGGGACCTGCTGTGCGCCCCCCAGCAC